>NC_064925.1:31550516-31856183 GCF_023897955.1 Schistocerca gregaria
CGAAATGTGGTGCTATAGAAGAATGCTGAAGATTAGATGGGTAGACCACACAACTAATGAGGAAGTATTGAATAGGATTGGGGAGAAGAGAAGTTTGTGGCACAACTTGACCAGAAGAAGGGATCGGTTGGTAGGACATGTTTTGAGGCATCAAGGGATCACCAATTTAGTATTGGAGGGCAGTGTGGAGGATAAAAATGGTAGAGGGAGACCAAGAGATGAATACACTAAGCAGATTCAGAAGGATGTAGGTTGCAGTAGGTACTGGGAGTTGAAGAAGCTTGCACAGGATAAAGTGGCATGGAGAGCTGCATCAAACCAGTCTCAGGACTGAAGACAACAACAACAACAACCACTTGTGATGACATTGGTGCACAGTCGAGCCTCATATAAGGTAAGGTTTTTGTTACAAGATTAATGTCTGCCTTCTTATAGCTGGGGTTTGAGCTGTGCTTAGCTGCAGACCATCATCTTTATTCAGATAATAATCTGAATTTTTTATCTTGGTCACTTTTTTATAACACTATCCCAGAAATCATTTATGCATTTAATAATACATGCCTCATTGAATACAATTCGGTTTGTTGTTTCCTAGACCATATTCTGCTACTGCAGATTTATCACATTCTATATGGCAAGTTCAATTGTGTAAACAGTCCGTTGGACACAAAATTGTTCACATCCACATGGTATTTTGAATGTGGCTGGTGCTTTGAGGCACACCTCTTCTTTCATGAGCCTCGCAAGTTTGTGAACTTATGCTGGAGATTTGAAGACTGCGTTGATTTTATACCTTTTTAGAAGCTGGCTAATCTTTCATATGACTGAGCCACAGAACGACAAAAACATGAGCTGCTTCACATCCTCCTTGGCATTTTCTACTTAAAAGTTGTTGGTGAAAAGCCTTGCATAATTTGTCAGTACTCGTTTTTCTTGAATACCTTCCATAACTGGCTCAATTCTTTCGGCATATTTTCAGCATCTGAAATGGTTTCTGACTGATGCATGAAGGTCCTCGGAACAGAATGTTTCTGCACTGGAGCGTGTTAACCTGTAGTGTGTAGATACCAAAAAGAGATTGGGTATAACAGGAGCTGATGAGCTCCCCTTAAGATACCACCCACCTGGTAAAAATGATCTCCACTGTATAAAAATAAAATGAACTTAAATAATCCACTGCCTTCTTAAGTGCCTACATTGCATCCATACCAATGTTTCTCGCCGTCATGTTGTTAATGGTATGTTGTTTTGTTTTATGTGTTTCCCCATGTTTTGTGAAATGCAGCTGAATTCCTCGTTCTGCTTTTCCTTGATTTTCATTAGTGACGACATCTATTATGCTACTGTGGCTGCATTGTTCCTGTCCCAATCTAAAGCTAAAAGTGATTCTGTTAGCCAGAGGTGGACAGCCTTAATCTCACTGCTTTTATACGTTTTGGTGCAGGACTTCAGCAGAATATTAAAATCTACAATGCTATTCTGTACATTTCTGTTTCGTCATTCACAATATGTATTATTTTTATTTTTATCTTTTTATTTTACACGTTTAATTCCATAAGATCAAATTGAGGAGCAAATCTCAAAGGTCATAGAACGGATCAGTACGTGAAATTACAACACAAGACAAAAAGACAAGCCATAGGTTTATGTAAATGCAATCAACAATATAAACAGGAATCAGCTTAATTTTTCAAGGAAGCCCTTGGGAGAATAGGAGGAGTGGCCCATGAGAAAACTATTCAGCTTCGATTTGAAAGCACATGGACTGCTGCTAATATTTTTGAGTTCTTGTGGTAGCTTATTGAAAATGGATGCAGTAGTATACTGCACATCTTTCTGCATAATTGTTAAGGATGTGCAATCCAAATGCAGATTGGATTTCTGCTTAGTATTAACTTGGTTAAAGCTGCTGATTATTGGTAATAAGCTGATATTGTTAACAAGAAATTACAGTAAAGAATACATGTATTGAGGGGTCAGTGTCGGAATACCCAGGCTAGTGAACAGGTGTCGACAACAGGTTTGTGAATTTACACCAATTATTGCACGGACCGCGAGCCTCTGAGCTAAAAATATCCTTTGAGAATGGGAAGAGTTACCCCAAAATATAATACCATACGTCACAAGTGAATGAAAAGAAGCAAAGTAGACCATTTTTTGTGTTGAAATGTCACTTACTTCAGATATTGTTCAAATAGTAATAATGGAAGCATTAATTCTTTAAACAATATCCTGAATGTGAGCAGTTTGCTGTCTATCTGAACACCTAGAAGTTTGAACTGTTCAGTTTCGCTGATCTTACGCCCATTCTGTGAAATTAAAACATCAGGTTCTGTTGAATTGTATGTTAGAAACTGTAAAAACTGAGTCTTACTGTGTTTTAGCGCTACTTAATTTTCTACAGGGCTATGAACTTGGATCATGAACTGCACTATTTGAAAAAGTGCCAATGTTGCACATAATATCTTTTACATCCAAGCTAGTGCCATCAACAGACAGGAATATTTTAGCATCACTTGTAATACTAGAGGGCATGTCATTTATATAAATAAGAAAGAGGAATGATCCCAGCACTGATCCCTGCGACCCTGCTGCTACCCCCCCCCCCCCCTCCCCTCCACACCCCCCACTGCTCTCCCCCATTTGAACATGCCTCACTCAGACCCTACATCAGGGCCATTCTCAACTCTGTGGATAATGAACTTTTGCTGTTTATCAAAGTAAGAGGTGAACCAGTTGTGAGCTACTCCCTGTATTCCATAATGTTCAACTTCTGGAGCAATATTTTGCGATCAACGCAGTCAAATGCCTTAGTTAAATCAAAAAATAGCCTACCATTCAGTACCTCGCAGAGAAAAGAGAATGTAGCATTTTTAGTTGTTTAACCACTTATAAAACTGAACCGTACATTTGATAGCAAATTATGTGGAATAAAACGATAAACTGCTTCCGTAACAAGGTTTAAAAAACTCTCTATTGACATTGGATTAGCTTTCCTACATAGTTTATAATTATATAATAGTTGTTCGTGTACAATAACATTTTAGTGTTAAAATTTGGGCATCATCGTCTGAAAGGCCATTCACTCTTTTACTAACAGAATGCCCCTCTGGTAATAAAGAATTAACAAAAATATTATCTTGCTTATTTCTACATTTACATCCATGCCTACATCTACGTACAGTCTCTACAAGCCACTGCTAGTCATTCCCTTTCCTATTCCACTCACAAATGGAGTGAGGGACAATCTACTGTCTAAATGCCTCCTCCATACTAGCCCTAATTCCTCGTCCTTTGTCTCGATGATCCTTACACAGGACCTACATTGGTGGCAGTAGAATTGTTTTGCAGCCAGTTACAAACACCTGTCCTCTATACTTTCTCAATAGTGTTTCACAAAAAGTATGTTTTCTTGGCTCAAGGGACTACTATTTCAGTTCCCAGAGGATTTCCATAGCACTTTTGTGTCAGTTAAACCTAATGGCAGCAAATCTAGCTGCAAGACTCTGAATTGCCTTAATCGCCCTTTAATCTGATTTGGTGGGAATCCCAAATACTCGAGCAGTACACTAGAAAGGATGCACTAGTGTTCTATATGTAATCTTTACAGGTGAGCTACCATCTGCCTAGAATTCTGAAGTCAACCATTTGCCTTCCTACAACTGTCCTTTCCTACTTATCCCATTTCATGTCACTTTGAAACATTATTCTCGGATTTAAAATGACATGACTGTGTTAAGCAGCATACTGCTAATGCTGTATTTGCATATTGCAAGATTGTTTTTTCTTACCAATCGGCATTAACTTAAGTTTTGCGATGTTTAAAGCAAGCTGCCATTCATCATATGAAATAGAAATTCTGTCCGGGTCATCCTATACTCTGCTGCAGTCACTCTACTATGGAACTGTTGCATAAGTTACAGCACCCTCAACAGTCACAGATTGCTGCTCATTTTGTCTGTTTGATAGTATAATAATCAAATGTAACATGTACTACAATTCATGAGTTGTGATCTGTTACACTACCGACCGTTACGGCAGAATCAGGTGGCCAGTAAAAACATTTGATAATTAGCTTGAGATCACCTTCGGTGGTTATTCAGATGCAGATAACTTTGGTAAGACTCAGTTTCAACCTGAATAGACATAATATTTTTGTTAACTGCAGTGCATCTGTCTCATATGATATCTAACCTGTCTTTTCAGTGTTTTTTCCAGGACTCATTAAATATTTTGGTGCTGTCTGCTTTGTGCTTCCTCCAGCTCTGAGTTCCTTTTGTAGTTTTGGCATGACAGCTTTCCTGGAGGGCAGTGAAGTCAAGTGCTTTGTTACAAATGCATTGGTAATTTATTGTTAGAATCTTGACATTCAAAGTGTATTTACTTAGTATGGAAGCTGATTTCGTACTCTGTAGATCAAGTGGTGAGCGTTTTTCAAAGGAGCTCAGGCCTGCCCCCTCTGTGTAGTGCACTTCTGATCTCTCAAGGGAAATCTCATAATTCTCCATCGTGTAAAGTAGATCCAGAAGTCTGTATCAAAGACCCTCACAGAATTAGTGGAGCCCCTGGTTGAGACACTCCACTTGACTTAGCTTCTCCTGTATCACCTTGCAATAGATTAATTGTGGTGTGCCACAACACACACACACACACACACACACACACACACACACACACACACAAATGGTATATCTCGTAGGAATACATATTTATATAGTAGACCTGACTGTTAATATAGGCTGTCTATACCTAGTACTAAACAAGTAAAATTATTTAAGGATGGGAGCAATTCCAAATGAACATTCAGTTGGGACTCTTGAAAAATTCATGTTTTCTTTGCAGAAAACTGCAGTGCAGCTTGCTGAAGAAGTTACAGCTGCATCAGAAGCAACACAGAAGGAAAGCCTTAAAACAAAGCTACATCAGGAACAGCTGCAACAGTGTCGGAGCAGCAAGGCCTTGGCTAGGGAAAGGCTGAAGCGTCAGTACAACCTCCTCCTCTCAGAGTTGGAAACTTTATCTCGTAAGGAGCGACTTGCTAGAGCTCTAAGTGTGACAGCGGTAAGTAAAATGTTTCTGGAAAGTAATCAGGTACAGTGTATTTTTAGCCTTAGATTTAATTTCCCAGGTACATATTTAAGTTAAATGTTGGGGGGGGGGGGGAGGGGGGGGGGAATGAGGCATTTGAAATATCTGTCTCATTAAAACTAGAAGAAGTGAATCTTGTGATCAAGAGGAGGAAAAAGGCTTAGATTTTACGGGAATTGAAAAGGACCTATCATTTAAAATACTGAAGAAAGTGATACAGAGGATGAATTGGGCTGCCCTTATGTAAAAGTTAAGATAAATGGTTGAAAGATAAATGTTTGGGAAGGTAAATGTCTACTAGGCACAGGCCCTGCTGAGCAATCTTCCCCTCAGGTTCAGTCATAGTATCATAACAGGATGCGCCCAGCATGTCAAAATGTGTTTCTTGTGATCAGGAGAGAAGCTGGTATGTTTGAGAAGGTGTCACCCTTCTGTAGCCAGAAAGGCCTTGATGGTTTGGCTAGAACCATTAATCTGTTAAATTGTAATGGCACATTGCTGGTCGAGACAGCAACTTCACAGAAAGTTAACGACCTTTTAAAGTCAAAATTCTTGGGTGAGTACCGTGTTGCAATAGAACAGCAGTGTACCCTTAATTACAGTCAAGGAGAGGTCACATGCAGTGATATCGTGCACTTCAGAGCTACAGAAGATATGAGCCAACTAAGGGATCATTGAGCTGAAGAAAATAATGTGTCTTATAGAAGGAAAACTGGAAAAAACAGTCTCAATTACACTGACATTTGATTTTCTGTCTTTGCTATATTATGTTAAAGCTGGATTTTTTAGACTGAAAGTCAGAGCATGCTTCCCCCAACCTAAGAGGTGTTTGAAGTACCATAAATTGGAGCACACCACTCTCAGGTGTATTGGACAAGCTACATGTGCTAAGTGTGGTATGGCTGCTATCCCTGATGGAACAACGTTTACCTCCCCTGACCTTTGTGTCAGTTGTTCAGGTCCACATCCAGCATGGAGCAGAGAGTGTATGGTGCACAAGGAATAAAAGAAGATCCAGGTGACTAAGCACGTATCTTATACTGAAGTGAAGAAGATGTATACATTCCTTCAACCCCTAATGTTTTGTGCTTCATTTGATGCTGTGCCTGCAAAGAAACCTGTGACTGTTAGTGTTTGCACCCAGACATTGCCTGTGGTCTTTGATACCATGAAATGCTCTTGCAAGTGCACCTTTGGCAGTGACAGTTCACACGGAATTGTTACTGTCCCAACACAAACTCCTATGGTGACCACTGCTTCCACTCCTGCTGCTGATGCTAGTTTGGCAGGCTAAGTGCTGCACAATGGGTTGGCACAGCCTACCTTGGTGTTGTCGAATGTATAAGAGAAGACTAAGGTTAAGTGTACTGTCAAGAAGGCAGAAATGAAGTAGGTGTCTCGTCAGACCTGGGAACACTCACGACTCGGCTAGAGACTTAGAACTCTGCTTTGATGAATCCCTAAGTTCACTCAGTTCTCCTCCTCCTGAAGTGGGTTCTTCTACACACAGGAAGGGGAAGGGGGTGGCAAGGAGAACACACAAACCTCTCAGTTAAATATATACTGTGCTTCAATGGAACATGGGAAGATACAGATCACTTTTGGAAGAGCTGAAACTGTTGGTACCGGAAATACCCCTCTGTCTGTGTCTACAGGAAACACACTTTAAACATAGTGATACCCCAAGGTCAGGGGATACAGCCCTCAGTGGAGACAGAGCTAAAGGTTGAGTAGCTATCTTTGTGAATGACACATACTACTCCATTTCTGTCTCCCTGAGACAGACAGGGTGTTGTTGCCACAGTGCATATTCTGTTTGCTCTCACCATTTGTAGTATGTATGTACACCCAACAAAAGTATAGATAGGGTGGGTCTTCCTGACCTGATTTTACAATGCCTTTCGCCCTTCCTACTTGAGAAGATTTTAATGCACATAATGTGCTGTGGGTATCTCCATCATCTTGCTCCCAGGGGTTGAGTTGTCGAAAGCCTTATTGTGTCACAGGAATTATGTCTTCTTAAAGCTGGTGGTAGAACACACTGACAGTTTAGCACTGCCATGGGGTTGTTTTCAGCCATAGACCTTGCTTTCTGTTCTCTTGTCCTTGTTAATGTTGCTCACTGGTAAGTGGTCAGTGACTTGCATTCCAGTGATCACTTCCATACTTAGATTCACCTCTCAGACATAGCAGTCTCTGAAAGAAAACTGCCATGATGGATGCTTAGCAGAGTGAACTAGACACTGTACAATCAATTAACTGTTTTTGAATGGCAGTATAATGTTCAGGACTGAGTGGACCACATCACAAATGTGATCCAGCATGCTGCTGATGAGTCTGTCCCCAAGTCTCCAGACCAGTCTTGGAGGTGATGTCTCCCCTGGTGGAACGATGGGTGTCACTATGCCATCAGGGAGAGACACACAGCTTTCCAACAGTTTAAATGTCAATCTTCTGCTATGAACCTCACAGCCTTCCGAATCGTGAGGGCAAAGGCATGACAGATCATCAGAGAACAAGAAGAGGTCGTGGCAAGTGTTTCTGGACTCGATCAACCATAGCTATGGGAAGCTAGAGGGAGGATATCTGGCAAATATGCCAGATGACCTATAGTGAATGCAATGGTGGATTACTTTGGTTCAATCACTGCTGCTGCAAACCAAGATCCAGCTTTCCACTGCCATCAAGCATTGGTGGAAAGTGGTGGCTACAATTGCCCTTTTTCCATGTGGGAGCTAGAGTATGCTCTGTCTCAGGTCAAGTACGGCATGTTGCAGTGTCTTCACCAGGACACAAAGAAAAAACACTCTCCCCTTTTTAATGTGATTTAGTTGACAGTGGACTTCACACACTCTTGGGGGGAGGTAGTTTTAGTACCCTTTCTGAAACCGAGGACTCCATATTTGCCCATCAGTTACAGTAGCATGGTCCTCACTAGCTGCTTAGAAAAGACACTAGAGCGCATGGTCAACTGCCATCTGATTGGGTCCTAGAATCGCAGGACCTACTTAGTCGCTCCCAGTGTGAGTTTCAGAGGTATCGTTCAACCCTTGACAACCTTACCCTGCTTGAGGCGGAAATCCAGCAATCCTTCCTATACACTCAGCACCTCATAAGTGTCTTCTTCGATCTTGAGAGGGCCCATGACACTACTTGGATGTCATCAAGATTTGCGTACCTGGTCCATTTACAATGTATGATGCTGAATTATATGTGATCTTGAGGGCACTGGAGAAAATGCAGTACCTTCCTGCTACCAAATCCTTCATGTGCTCTGACTCCCTAAGTGCTGCTCAGGCTATCAATCACTTGTATCCAGTATATAAGAATCAGCTGAAGATATTTTATAGCTGGCTATAAAATATCTTCAGCTGATTCTTGACACCCTCTTCCAAGTACAGTGGCAGGGAAAGGATGTGTCATTCAGCTGGATACCACGGCACATGGCCATTCTGGGTAATGAAGCAGCAAATGCAGCAGTTGAGGATGCCTATTTGGAAATTACAATGTCTGAATGTGCTGCCCCTGTCCATGCAGTAACCTCATTATTGAGACACAGCATCATGCGTCTGTAGCAGGAAGAATGGTTAGGGTTCGAGAAAAAGTCGAGGCCCATAAAACCGACGACATGACCACAGTGTACCTCCTACTGGCCGCTGCAATGGGAGCAAATAATTTTAAAGTGCTTCCAGGTGGGACACTGTCGTTTGACATGGGATTCCTTCTTCAGCAGGAAGATCCACCAGTGTAGAGTGCTTGTGGTGTACAGGTTTCTCTACGCCACATTATAACTGAATGTGTTTTATACAAAGCCACGAGGGCCTGGTCTACTTACTAGATGACCTGCCCTCTGTTTTAGTTGGTGGATAAATCGAAGGTGGTTTGTGTTTTAAGAATCTGTGTGATGTCTAGTGTCTTAGACTATAATCACACAACAGCTATCCTACAAACACATTAAAACCTTTTACCTATGAATTTTACTCATACACTGCACTGAAGCATCCATCTTTTACTGTTTTGTTACAGTGTCAGTGAGAGAGTCTCAGAATGGCTGTGAATCCTATTTTTTAATTTACATTTTGGTGCATATTTTTAGCAACTCATAACCACACTTCCACGCTTTCACTCAAGGAAATGGGAAACACCACCAAGAGCAAGGTGGGCCAGTCCAGCTCCGCCTTGGCTCGAGAGCGCAAGGCCAGGGGAATCTACCTAACTAGAAGAAAATACTGGACAAGCCAGCTACTGGGAGGTTATGTGGGTTTGAAAGATTGTTGCACACCCTAGAATTTCCACAAAGATATCCAGAAGTTGTGAACAAGCACAGAAATTCCATTGATCGATATGGGATCTCGGCAGATACCAACTGTGACTGAAAAGCCAAAGCCTATCGAACCTGAAAAGATTTGCAAAACTACCACCATGGATGACATTACATGTAATAGGCCACGTCATGGATTTATAGGTAACGTTGGCCATAAATTGGTGAAACAAGAGGATTTGCTGTTTACCGTATCCTTGGAGGTGACTGTTTACACGCAACAGTGGCAGAGAGATAAGATCTCAATATGCTTGAGCATTAATCTGGGAAACCACCATGCTGATGTCTAGCGACAGCTGCATCTGTCTCAAGAGACCCAAAACATTGATAAAAAATGTGTTGGGATCGCGATCGGGAACCAGTCCTGACGAACATGCTTTCTGAATATCTGTATCTGTGGTCTCTGATGCTGCGGAAAGAAACAAGGACCTGATGTATAGATTGCAACGTGATCTTATGTATAGAACATTGCATTCAGATGTGCCACACAAAGATAAAATTTTGATTATAAATTTAGTTTTTGTTGTTTTTGTGAATTTTCTTTCATAAGCCCATTTAACTATTCTAATTATCAAATAAAATTGGTCCATGATTTTTATACAGAAAAATGGGGAAGTTGTTCATTGTTATCTGAATGAATATATAGATTTAGTCATTGAAAGCGTGTGTTAGCCACATGGCAAGTAGCAATGTTTGTTATAAAGCTGTATTACAAGTAACAGTGTATGATGTGATTATAATTAAAGTCTCAGTTTTAAAAAGCTGTAAAAAAAAAAAAAAAAACACTCGTGGAATGACACCAAATTTGAAAGAAATATAATTGAAGAAAAGGGAAATGTTACAGAAACAAATAATAATAAAAAGTTAACAAGAATTTTCTTTTAGATGTGTCATATCATAAATGGGTTGGGCTACAAATCGGAATACAATGGTTATGGTGTGAATTGCACATTAAACTAACAGTACTGTGCAATGTACAGTTTGGCATTCAACAGTTGCAGTACTGTTAAGTAAGGCCATCCATCACAGCAAGGCTGTACCACAGCACATGGCAAAAATTGGATTTTAATTGCCCTGAAGCCAAAAACTCAATAGAAAGCAAGAATGACATTGGTTTTTAATTGTCCTATGGCCAAAACTGCACAATAATTAATGATGACATTAGTTTGTAGTTGTCCTGAGGGCAAAAACCACATAAACAGCAACAATGAAATGGGTTTTTAATTGTTGTTAGACTGGTGCCTGATATGCTCAGCAATCGAGAAACAGAAGGTTCCACAATAGATTTCAGAGGTCACATTCAGAATGTGTTGCACAGTTTATGCCTTTGTTGCAACCATGTTTATTACCAGAATGCTGAACACGGCATATTTCAGACAACCCCGCAGCCAGAAGTCACAGGGATTAAGATCAGGTGATCTGGACCACCAGGCTGCAGGCAAATGACGGCTGATAATTCTGGCATTTCCAAGATACCTCTGTAGCAATTGCTTTACTGGCTGTGCATTGTGCAGAGGAGCACCATCTTGCGTGAGAATAAGTGTTCATCAGAGGCAAGGGTATTATCATCAGGAGTGCTACTGGGAAGTGTGATATGACTGCCATTATTCTCTATATAAAGGCCAGATGGGCAGCAATTTGCTGTTTGCTGATGATGCTGTGGTGTGTGGTAAGGTGCTGAAGTTTGGTGACTGTAGGAGGATACAACATGACGTGGAAAAAATTTGTAGTTGGTGCAATAAATTAGCAGCTAGGTTGAAATGTAGTAAAGTATAAGTTAATTTGGATGACTAGGAAAAACTAACCCATCATGTTCATATACAGCATCCATAGAGTCCCACTTACCACAGTCATGTCACTTAAACAGCTGGGTGTAACACTGCAAAACGATATTAAATCGAGTGAGCATGTGAGGATTGATGTAGGGAAGATGAATGGTTCACTTCAGTTTATTGGGAGAATTCTAGGAAAGTGTGGTTCATCTGTAAAAGAGACTGCAAGTAGGATGTAGTGTAACCTATTCTTGAACACTGCTAGAGTATTTGGGACATGTACCAGGTTGGATTGGGAAGACATTGAAGCAATTCTGAAGCAGGCTGCTAGATTTGTTAATGGTAGGTTCAAACAACATGCAAGTGTTACAGTGACGCTTTTGGAACTCGAATGGGAATCCCTGGAGGAAAGGCAACATTCTATTCGAGGAACACTATTGAGAAAAATAGGAGAACTGATATTTGAAGCTGAATGTAGAATGATTGTACTGCCTCCAACATAAATTGCGTGTAAAGACCAAGAAAATGTGATACAACAAATTAGGGCTCAAATGGAAGCATATACTCTCCTGGAAATTGAAATAAGAACACCGTGAATTCATTGTCCCAGGAAGGGGAAACTTTATTGACACATTCCTGGGGTCAGATACATCACATGATCACACTGACAGAACCACAGGCACATAGACACAGGCAACAGAGCATGCACAATGTCGGCACTAGTACAGTGTATATCCACCTTTCGCAGCAATGCAGGCTGCTATTCACCCATGGAGACGATCGTAGAGATGCTGGATATAGTCCTGTGGAACGGCGTGCCATGCCATTTCCACCTGGCGCCTCAGTTGGACCAGCGTTCGTGCTGGACGTGCAGACCGCGTGAGACGACGATGCTCAATGGGGGACAGATCCGGAGATCTTGCTGGCCAGGGTAGTTGACTTACACCTTCTAGAGCACGTTGGGTGGCACGGGATACATGCGGACGTGCATTGTCCTGTTGGAACAGCAAGTTCCCTTGCCGGTCTAGGAATGGTAGAACGATGGGTTCGATGACGGTTTGGATGTACCGTGCACTATTCAGTGTCCCCTCGACGATCACCAGGGGTGTACGGCCGGTGTAAGAGATCGCTCCCCACACTATGATGCCGGGTCTTGGCCCTCTGTGCCTCGGTCGTATACAGTCCTGATTGTGGCGCTCACCTGCACGGCGCCAAACACGCATATGACCATCATTGGCACCAAGGCAGAAGCGACTCTCATCGCTGAAGACGACACGTCTCCATTCGTCCCTCCATTCACGCCTGTGGCAACACCACTGGAGGCGGGCTGCACGATGTTGGGGCGTGAGCGGAAGACGGCCTAACGGTGTGCGGGACCGTAGCCCAGCTTCATGGAGACGGTTGCGAATGGTCCTCGCCGATACCCCAGGAGCAACAGTGTCCCTAATTTGCTGGGAAGTGGCGGTGCGGTCCTCTACGGCACTGCGTAGGATCCTACGGTCTTGGCGTGCATCCGTGCGTCGCTGCGGTCCGGTCCCAGGTCGACGGGCACGTGCACCTTCCGCCGACCACTGGCGACAACATCGATGTACTGTGGAGACCTCACGCCCCACGTGTTGAGCAATTCGGCGGTACGTCCACCCGGTCTCCCGCATGCCCACTATACTCCCTCGCTCAAAGTCCATCAACTGCACATACGGTTCACGTCCACGCTGTCACGGCATGCTACCAGTGTTAAAGACTGCGATGGAGCTCCGTATGCCACGGCAAACTGGCTGACACTGACGGCGGCAGTGCACAAATGCTGCACAGCTTGCGCCATTCGACAGCCAACACAGCGGTTCCTGGTGTGTCCGCTGTGCTGTGCGTGTGATCATTGCTTGTACAGCCCTCTCGCAGTGTCCGGAGCAAGTATGGTGGGTCTGACACACCGGTGTCAATGTGTTCTTTTTTCCATTTCCAGGAGTGTAGATAGTCATTCTCCCTCAGTTTGTTTACAAGTCTAATAGTAAAGGAAATGACTAGTTGTGATATGGTGTACCCTCCGCCACATGCTATATGGAAGATTGCGGAGTATTGATATAGATGTAGATCCTACTCATGCTATTGAAAGTTTGCAATGTCCTTGATATGCAAGAGACTCATAGCTTTTACCAGTGATGTTACAGGACCCGCATGACCCACCTCCATGAAAAAACGTGGCCCTATGATAAAAAATTTTGTCAACCTGCACCAAATAGTTCTGTTTATAGAATTAAGTCATTTCTGCAATTCTGTATATTGTCAAGTCTTTGGAGATGACAGTGGACTTCATTCACAGAATGTTCCATGGCCATTCATTGTCCATCTCCCTGTGAGCAAGAAACTGTAGAGCAAACATGGATAATTTTCAATGGATAGTAATGCATTATGTTTTATAGAACTGTATACACCTCACTCACAGGCATGTCTAAAGTTAGAACAGTGCCCTGTGCACTGTATGTCTGCACACTACTGCTCAACTCCTCTTAAAATACTGTGGCCACATTTTGTACCGACATTGGATCAGCTGTGTTCCTCCCTCTGCCACATTCTCTCTCTTCAAATTAAGTAATTTTTATCCAGTCCCTTGGTGGACATTAGTCCAACACCTTTTTTTTTTTTTTTCATGCCCTCAAGTACCTGGAGTGTATGCGGAGCTACTAGCACACAGTCATTATTCATGTGAAAGAGCTTTCCCATCAGTTCACGATCTTGTATTAAGACATCTGGATGAGCATCTCAGGCACAATCTGAGCAACAGCGGTGTACCCTTGTCATTTACCTTTACATATTCTGCTGCTTACAGTGCCATCTAGTAGTGAAATTTTTATAACCCCCCGCAATGCATTTATCCCTTCTTTGATAATATCCCGTCAAAATTTGATATTATTCTGAGCAGTGGTTCATTATTTACAGTGTTTCAAATGGGAACATTAATTGTGACCCCACTGCGGGTCCGGTGGTTAGAATAGGCCCGAGGTATTCCTGCCTGTAGTAAGAGGCGACTAAAAGGAGTCTCATGTGTTTCGGCCTTTTTGATAGTCCCCTGTAGGGTTTGACTTCCATGTTTCAAAATGTTCCCAAAGAGCGAGCCAATTGGGGAAGGGAGCGTTCCATGGTGCATTGTGTCCATCATGCACTGACACCTATTGCATCATTTGTCGACATGGATCTGCACTTCTGCTCATTCTCCAACTGTTGGGCGAGGTCACTCTCCTAAGTGCATATTTTTCCATCAACTGTGCACCGTCACTTTCTATGCTGACAATGACAATGGACTTGTTTGCTTGGTTGCACCTGATATCCAGCACGGTAGCTAGTCCACGTACCCTGTTGGTTGTAGCCCCTTGACCACACGGGGATCGCTCTGCTGATGCCTGTGCCATTAACTCCCCAAGTATGCCCAGGAGTAGATGCCTGTCCCCTTGGGGCATTGGGAGTCCGGGCAGTGGCCATCCTGCCAGGTGGCCTTTGCTGCTGCTGGGTGGCACCTGTGGGGAGGGCCACTGGTCGGAGTGGGTGGCATCAGAGCTTCTGCACCACCTATTTCAGGAGCAAACCCCCCCCCCCCCCTATCAGGGATGTCCATCTATGCCAGAGAAGTATAAAACATCTGCTGTTCTCACTAGGAAAGGGTCCCTTGAGTCACTCTCTTCCCAGGTTTCTGCTAGTGGGAAAGATGACACCCGCCAGAGGCTGAAGAACCCAAAAGCAGCCGGTTGCAGGGCTTCCGCTCATCCTCAGTCCCAGAGATTGAATCAGTGAAGATCTCCCAGGCAGGGAAACCCAACAAACAGTGAGAGAAATCCAAAAAGAAGGTCCCCAAGACCAAGGGAATTGCGGTGGCACCTACACCACTGCTACCTCCAAGCTCTGCGTCTGCGGATGAGGTGGAGATTCTGGTGTCCACTGAGGACCTAGATCTTGCCAGACTCTGACAAAATGGGTATAGACTGCTCAGGCAAGAAGTCGGTGGCAGTAAGTGATCCTGAGATGTAAACTACCTCATTGAATGTTCCATGCCTTCCCAGTCTCACGATGACTTCATCCTCCAGTGGAATTGCGGCAGTTTTTCCACCGCCTGGCTGAGCTACAGCAACTGTTAAGCTTTACACCTGGTTTCTGCATTGTCTTCCAGGAATCCTGGTCCCTGGAAATGCATAACCTTGCCCTTTGTAGCTATAAGGGATACTATAGGAACCATAGTAATTGTAAGAGTCTCTCAGGTGGAGTTCACGTTTATGTCCTAAACTTGGTCTGTAATGAACATGTGCCCCTTCAAACCCCTCCAGATGGTGTAGCATCCCTGAATGTATTAGCTGCACTGATTGATCAACTCCCTAAACCTTTCCTACTTCTGGGAGATTTTAATGCCCATAACCCCTTGTGGGGTGGCACCGTGCTTACTGGCAGAGGCAGAGATGTCGAAACTTTACTGTCTCAGTTTGACATCTACTCTTAAACATTGGGGCTGCCACACATTTCAGTGTGGCTTGAGGTAGTTACTCAGCCATTGATTTATCAATTTGAAGCCCAGGACTTCTCCCATCTATACATTGGAGAGCACATGATGACCTGTGTGGTAGTAACCACTTCCCCATCTTCCTATCACTGCCAGGAAACTTTCACCTCTGCTGTCACCATTGTATCTAACCCACACGGAAACATCAATGTGATGGTTGATCTAGTGACTACTACTATCATTTCTGTGGCAGAAAATGTAATCCCTCACTCTTTAGGGTGGCCCTCAGTGAAAGACAGTCCCTTGGTGGTTGCCGGAAGCCGCTGCAACAATTAAGGAGTGTCAGCGAGCTCTGCGGTGTCATAAGCGGCAACTCATAGCCTTCAAACAGCTCCCAGCTCGTGTTCACCAACTTATCAAACGACAGAAGCAGGAGTGTTGAGAGAGATATGTCTCGTCCATTTGGTGCCATACGTCACCTTCCCAAGTCTAGGCAAAGATCAAACGTGTTTTTGGGGTACAGACACCAACAGTTGTTCCCGGTGTTGATTTAAATGGCGTGTTAGCTTCCAACTCAAATGCGATTGCTGATCTCTATGCTCGAGCCTCTGCGTCGGAGAATTACCTCCAGCCTTTCGCACTCGCAAATGGTGGCTGGAAGGAGAAGTCCTTTCACTTACTACATGCCACAGTGAATCCTATAATGCCCCTCGGTGCCCTTGCACATTGCCCCGACACAGCTCCTGGGCCAGATCAGATCCACAGCCAGATGGTTAAACATCTCTCATCTGACTACAAGCGACATCTTCTCATCATCTTCAACTGGATATAGTGTGATGGTGCTTTTCCACAGCAATGGCGGGACAGCATCATCATTCCAGTGCTCAAACCCAGTAAAAACCCAATTGATGTGGATAGCTATCAGCCAGTCAGCCTCACCAACGTAAGCAGCTGGAACGTATGGTGTGTCAGCAGTTGGTTTGGGTCCTGGAGTCAAGTGGCCTATGGCTCCATGTCAGGCGGATTCTGCCAGGATCACTCTACCACTAATAATCTTGTGTCCCTAAAGTCTGCCAACCAAACAGCCTTTCCCAGATGCCAACACCTGGTTGCCATCTTTCTTGATTTATGGAAACCGTATGAACGACCTGGCGACATCATATCCTTGCAACATTAATAGAGTTGGGTCTCCGAGGCTCACCCCTGATTTTTATCCAGAATTTCCTGTCGCTTCGTACTTTCCTTGTCCAAGTTGGTGACTCCCATAGTTCTCCCCATATCCAGCATATTGGGGTCCCGCAGGGCTCTGTATTGAGTGTTTCTCTATTTTTACTGGCCATTAATGGTGTAGCAGAAGCTTTAGGGCCATCTGTCTCACCTTCTCTGTATGCAGACGTCTTCTGCATTTCATCCTGCTCCACCAGTACTGGTGCTGCTGAGCGGTGCCTACGGGGAGCCATCCAAAAGGTGCAGTTATGGTCTCTATCCCACAGTTTCCAGTTTTCGGCCGCAAAGTCATGTGTTACGCACTTCTGTTGGCATCAGTCCATGTGGTGGGGCTGTTAAGTACCCACTTGACTGAGCCCCCTGAAACCACAGAGATCACACTACTAGTCACTGAGCTGTTAACGCCTCATGTATGCCCAGGAGTCGATGTTCATTGTTTTGGGGCACCAGAACTCCTGACAATGGCTCCCGTGCCAGGTGGCCCTTGCTGTGGCTGGGTGGCGCCCACGCAGCAAGCCCCTGATCCGAGTTGGTGGTACTAGGTTGGACGCCTTGCGCATGAAGCGAAAAAAGCTTCACCATCCTGGTTGGCCACGCCCTGGGAGGAGGGGCAAGCTAGCTGGCTTGTGTTGAAACCTTTCCCTTGGTACCTGGTTTTTACCAGGATGGATGGCAGTAGTTTTGCCACAACCAAGCCTTTGTTTTTCTTGGAGACGATTGAAGATAAGTATGGCAAAGTTGAATCGATTACTAAAATGCGGTCCAGTGCTTTACTCATCAAGACATCTTCTGCTGCTCAAAATCTGATGCCCAGTGTGCTTGTGACTGTCTCGGTGATGTCCCAGTCTCCGTATTGCTCAACCAATCTTTGTACTCGGTACATAGCATTATTTTCAGCAAGATCTTCTTCTGCAAACTGACAAGGAGCTCCGTGCTAACATCGAGTGGCGAGTGGTTCGTTATATCTGCCGTGTGCAGCTGTAGTGCCCCCAGAATTTTACGAAAGTCTGGAGACACTTGCGTTTCAGCCATTTCGAAAATGCGTTATTTTAAAGCAAGGCGTAAGGATGAGCATGGGATACTGCACCCATTTATTGTTTGTGCAGGTGAAACTGGAAGGGAGATAATTCGTCGGTGCTGGCAAGTGTTCAGTGCGACCTGCCAAGAATAATCAAATACGTCCCAGAAGCTCAGTGGCCAGCTGCAGACAGTTATGTAGCATTGTATTGTTAAAAAAACAAGTGGAGAGGATCAAAATAGTCACTGTTTATTAGACGCCGAACTGCTGTTGAGAGTACGTGGACTGGACATGGGTAGTCACCCATAATAAAAGCTTATGTATTAATTGTGTTAAAAATATGTAATTAACTGAATCTGGGTGCCCAGTAATGTGTGGGCTTACATCATAAAGTTTAGTTGTTTTTTACAAAGTGGAATTAAATATGTTCTTGTGCATTGAATGATATTCCAACAGTAGCATATTTTTTAAATAAGAAGAGAGAGTGAAAATTTCTCCTTCCTAGCAGTGAGAAGCATCCAGTGCTAGCATAAGACATCGGTGCTGCAAGAAAGTAGAACCAGCATTCTTCCACAAGTAAGTCCACTAAAATGCTTAAGCTGTGTAGAGCGAGCTTAACATTACACCGGGCCACCGCACAGCGAGGCCCTCCAAACAATCGCATCGCTACGGGCGGCTTTATCCTGGCCCTCGAGCTCCCCTAACCGGGGGAAAAGTGCTCCCCTCACCCGGGGGAGAAGTGCTCCCCTCCTTTGGCAGCCGCTCTTACTGGAGCTCCCTCCTAGGATTCATCTTCCTCTTCCTGGCAACCTCCTGAAAGGCGATCTACTGCTCCACATCGGCAGTGTGATCCGTGGCCAGTGGGCGCCAAGATTGCCCGGTGTAATTCCGTGCCTGCCCTAGAAGTCTGCCCTTCTCTTCCTTCCCATTAGAAGAAGCAGAAACGCAGGAACAAGGGCATGACCCGTCTGGTACCCTCTGAGGTGCAGCCTTCCCCTCCTACAGCCAGTGAACAAACAGTCTGACCCCTACCTATATGGACATTACCCAATCCTTATCAGTGATGGGTGGCAACGCAGTGGTGTATCCGACTCTGGTTCATTTGCTGCCACTTTGGACTCCAGCTGGAGAATCCTTCAGTGGAATTTTAATTGATATTTGTGTCACTCCAGAGTTCCAGCCCCTTCTTTCCTTCTTCTTTGCCACTTGTATTGCACCCCAGGTGACCCATTTTGTCAATTCTTACTCACCCGCCCTTCGTGGGTTCCACGCTTTCTGTCAGAATCTAATTGGCCCCTTACGGGTTTCTGGTGGTGTTTGCACCTTGGTCCGCAAGGACATTGTTAGTAAATGGGTTCCCCTCCATACCACTCTGGAAGCCATTGCTGTCAGGGTCCATCTGGCCACTCCAATCACAACCTGTAATTTCTACCTCCCTCCTGACAGGCCACCCACATCCCATGCACTCACCACCCTTCTTCAACAACTCCCTTCTCCCTTCCTGCTATTAAAGGACTTAAATGCCCACAACCCTCTTTAGGGTTGTCATACGACTACTGCCCTCGGCAGGACATTTGAAGCTATTCTGGCAGGGCTTAACCTGTGTTTGCTAAACACAGGCGCTCCCACACACTTTAGAGTGGTGCACAGCGCTTTCTCAACCATTGACATCTTCGTCTGCAGTCCCGGCCCTCTTCCCTCCATTCATGTGGGTGTCCACGGTGACTTATGTGACAGCAACCATTACCAGATTGTTTGACCTTCCTTCAGTGTCTCTCGCTCAGTCACCCCCCCCCCCCCCCCCCCCCCCCCCCAGATGGGCCATATCTAAGTCTGATTGGGGTGCCTTCTCCTCTGCTCCCATTCCCCCTGTGTTGCCACACGACAATGTTGATGAATCTACCCAGATGTTGACTGCCTCCAACCTTTCAGCAGCTGTTCCAGCAATCCCTTCTTCAGGTTCCCCCCGCCGGAAGATGGTCCCTTGGTGGACTCTGGAAATTGCTGCAGCCATGAAATACCGCCTCCGTGCCCTTAAACACTTCAAGCGGTACCATTCTACTGCTCTTCTTCTGGTCATCAAATGACTCCATGCCCGGGCCCACTACCTAATCAAATTTCAGAAACGGATTTGCTGGGAACGATATGTAGTTGCCATAGGGCCCCACACCCCCTCTTCACAAGTCTGGGTGAAACTCCAGCGAATTTTTGGCCACTGTCCTCCCACCGGGATTGCAGGAATTTCTGTGCATGGTGTTGCCCTTACCAATCCAGACTTTGTGGCAGAAAATTTCGCTCAACACTTTGCTCAAGCATCTCAGTATCTGCCCACATACCTTCTCCTGAAAGAGCGTTCAGAACAACTACCTTTGTGTTTTGTTTCTTGCTGTTCAGAACCATACAATGCCCCATTCAGCAAGTGGGAAAACGCCTTCATCCTTTGTCCTGACACTGCTCCTGGACTGGATCGGATACTTAGCCTATGACACCACCTGGCACCACCACATCGTCACCACCCTTCACAAATGGGACCTTCGTAGCGCTCTGCCCGTTTTTATCCGTAACTTTCTTTCTTGTTGCTGTTTTCGGGTCCAAGTTGGTTCCTCTTCTCCCCATTGGCAAGAAAATTGGGTTCCACGGGGTTCTGTGCTGAGCGACCCCCTCTTTCTCATAGCCATTAATGGTCTGGTGACAGCTGTTGGGCCGACAGTGTCCCCCTCTTTGTATGCTGACGATTTTTGTATCTACCTCCCCTCCTCCGTAATGGGTGCTGCAGAACGCCATCTACAGGGGGCAGTCTGTCATGCCCACTCATGGGCGCTCTCCCGTGGCTTTCAGTTTTCAGTGGCCAAGACGTGTCATGCATTTCTGCCATTGATGTACTGTACATCCACATCCAGAACTGTTCCTTGATGGCCAGCCCCTTGAGGTGGTGGACACCCATCGCTTCTTGGGTTTGAACTTAGCTGCCCAGTTGACATGGCGTCCTCACATTCGCGAGCTGAAGAGGATGTGCTGGTCCCATCTCAATGTTGATAGGTGTCTGTGCAATTCCACCTTGGGTGCAGACTGCTCTGTTCTCCTGTGATTGTATCAAGTGTTGGTCCAGTATCATTTAGACTATGGAAGTCCTGTCTATGGTTCTGCGTCGCCTTCAACACTGCAGATACTATACCCCTTCCACCACTGTGGGGTCCGGCTTGCGACTGGTGCCTTCTGGACTAGCCCCGTACTTAGCCTCCTTGCAGCGGCGGGGATCCACCACTGCGAATTTTGCGCCAGCAGCAGCTGATATCTTGTATGCTCCCCATTCGCTGCACCCCAAAGCACCATAATTATGGTCACCTTTATCCAGACATGGAGATCACCCTTCCACAGCAGTGGCCACGATGTGGGCTTATCATGGCTGCCCGCAATCAGTGCTCTTTTCTGAGCTCCAGCAATTGCCTTTACCACCTTTCTTCTCTACTCACACACATACCCCTCTGTGGTGTGTCTCTCAGCCGCAGCTCTGTCTTGATCTCTCAATCGATTCAAAGAATTCTGTCCCTCCGATGGCTCTTCGCTACCAGTTCTCCTGTCTCCTCAGTTCTTGTCAGGTTTCAGAAGTGATCTATACTGATGGCTCCATGGTTGCTGGCCGCACTGGTTTTGCTTACACCTATGCGCAATGCACGGAACTTCATTCTGTGCCAGATGGCTGTAGTGTTTTTACTGCAGAATTGGTAGTCATCTCGCATACACTGGACCATATCCTCTCCTGCTCAGGACTATCCTTCACTATCTGTAGTGACTCATTGAGGGATTTGCATGCTATCGGCCACTGCTTCCCTTGCCACCTGTTGGTCATTGCTATCCAGGACTCCATTTCTCTCCTCGCTCAACGTGGATACTCGGTAGTTTTTATTTGGACCCCAGGCCATGTTGGGATTCCTGGCAATGAACTTGCTGATCAACTGGGTAAAGTAGCTATTGCTATTCCGAAAACAGAGCTTCACTCGGCACTACATCATCAGTTTTTGGGCTTTTGGGATGCAGAATGAAGCACTCTTTCTTCGCCGAACAAGCTCAGGGCAATTAAGGATTCTGCAACTCCTTGGCGGTCCTCCGTACGGGCCTCTCATAAGGTCTCAGACGTCCTCTGCCGGCTCCGCATTGACCCTACTTTTTTTACTCACGTTTATCTTCTCCATCCTGAGAACCCCCCCTCTCTGTCATTGTGGATTGATGTTGACTGTGGTTCACATATTATTGGACTGCCCCAACTTAGCCACCCTACGACGAACATTAGCTTTCCAGAATCACTACTCCTGCTGTTGGCTGACAATGCCTTAGCGGCAGATCTCATTTTACATTTTATTCGTGATGGAGGTTTTTATCACTTTATTTAAGGGAGGGACCTTCTACCTTATTGGTGAGTGTAGGGGATGGCAGGCCCTCTTGCCCCCCCCCCCCCCCTCGCCCCGCTGGATTGGCTTCAACTGGGCTTGGTGGTTCACCCCAGCCTCTGCCTTCCCACTCCTTTCATTACAGGGTCTGTTATATCTTAAGCAGTTCTCTTGTCTCCTGTGCTGCTTCCTTCCCGCCCCTGTCATTAGGCACTTGCTTTCCCTCACATCTTCTTCCACCCTTTCCCTTCCTTCCCTTAGTTTCTCATTTTATTGACATTGTAGTTGCCCCTCTTAATGTGGGATTTTATCGGTTTAGTTAATCTAACGTCAGAGGTACTGATGACCATGTAGTTTGGTCCCTTCTGCAACCAACCAACCAACCAACCAACCTGGACTTTTCACATGGTCCTGAGGACTCAGTTGACCCTGCGGCTCTCCGCTGCCACTTCCTCTCGATTCTTGACAAGTACCGAGGCCACAAAGTGGTTTACACCTATGACTCGATGGCCGATTCTCAAGTAAGTTTCACATATGTCCATGGAGGACATATTGAACAGCATTACTTGCCCGATGGCTGCAGTGTTTTCACTGCTGAGCTGGTGGCTATATCTGATGCTCTTGAGCACATCTGTTCATGCCCCAAGGAATCGTTTGTTGTGTGTACTGACTCCTTGAGCAGCCTACAAGCCATCGACCAGTACTACCCTCGCCATCCTTTGGTGGCGTCCATCTATGCCCTGGACCGGTCCCGTCTTTCACTGGTGTTTGTGTGGACCCCAGGATACGTTGGCATCCCAGGCAACGAACTTGTCGACTGGCTGGCCAAACCACTTCTGGAGACGGGCATCTCTGAACCTGTCCTGCGTCCTGACTTACGCTGTAGGATTTTTTGGCTTTGGGAGACTGAATGGCATAACGGTACACACAACAAACTGCATGTCATTAAGGATACTATGAATGTGTTTGAGTCTTCCATGCGGGCCTCTTGCAGGGAATCGGTTGTCCTCTGCCGGCTCCTCATTAGCCATGCTTGGGTGACCCATGGTTACCTCTTGGGCCGTGTAGACCAGCCTCAGTGTCGGTGTGGTGCCCAGTTGACAGTAGCCCATATTTTGGTGCATTGTCACACTATGACAGCCCAGCGATGAAATCTTGGGTTATCGGACTCGTTGCCGCTCATTTTATCTGACAATGCCTCATTGGCTGATTTAGTCTTATGTTTTATTTGTAAGGGTTGGTTTTATCATATGTCCTTTGTCCCTCTGTGTCCTCCACCCTAGTTCTTTTATGGCGGTTTTAATGTGTTGCAGAGTGGCTGGCTTCTCCTTTTTATTCTCATGGTTGTCCAGCCACTGTAATCTGCTTTCTTGTTTACTCTCTTCTGTTTCTAGTGTGTCTATGTTTTCTGGTCCTCTTTTGTTCCTTTTAGTGCTCCTTGTCTTTTCTTCATTCTAGTGGTTTTTTCTTTCTTTCTGTTTTGTGTTATATGTCTTTTCTGTTTTATTGTAACACTTGTGGCATTGTTTTATTAGGAATAAGAGATCAATGTCCTCGTTGTTTGGTGCCTTCCCCCCTCTTTTAAACCAACCAACCATTAATTATGATCACCTTGCATTGTAGATGAAACTTAGTATTTATAGAGGTAAAAGTGTTTCCTTTGAAATATACTACTGTAATCAAGTAATTATTTAGCTATTAGTAGAAGAAACAGGTACATTATATAGAAAAACTTAGGAGCAGTACCTGTATCCAAAGTAGCAATTTCCTTAGTAATCTATGTGAAACAATTTAGGTGGCATAAGAGTGAATAGCATTAAGCATTACAGTGATAGTTTATTGTTACTGCAGACATTGATTAAGTTTCTGCAATCTCTTTGTCTCGCATTATTTTATACCATGACATGACCCACACCCCTGCAGTGTGTGAGAGAATGAGAGAGTGAGTGCAGGAGCTCTAGCCAAATCAGAGATTACTCAACTGTTTTCATATCTGATTGTGCCTCTGACATGGTAGGATTTGCAAGACTGGAACAGTTTGTGGTTTAAAAATGTCTAGTGTGAAATCTTCAGTTTCAGTTGGTGGCAACTTCGAGTCAATTTTGTTTTTGTTGGCGGTTTCAATAGATGCTAAGAGATACTTGTCCCATTAATTTATTTTTGAGTCTCACGTCATATAGTTAAAAACATAACCAGTTTTGACTAAGACAGGTGTCATTGTAGGATGACATAGTAGTACTGCATTGAAATTGAAATTGAAAGTACTTTAATGGGATCTGTATTGTCTGGTGATGACTAAACAAGGAGTTGAAGCTAGTTACTGTACCGGTTATGTGACCCGAGTCTCAAAAATACAATAAAATGATTTTGTTTGCAAGACTCTCTCGGTTTCCCTCAGGCACTGTGCCTAGTCTGTGAATCTCGTGAAAATTTTTCCTCATAGTCTGAACAACGTTAAAGTAGATGTAGTTCTCTCAGGAGTTTATTGGACATTGAGGGTTGTCCGAATTATCACAGTGATTTGATTTGGAGAGTAATTGCAACAAATGTTTGTTATTTGTATAGAAACACGTTCTGTACACTTTAAAATTTCTGTAATTTTTTGGAAATTATTCCCACAAATTCAAGACGTTGTTGTTGTTGTGGTCTTCAGTCCTGAGACTGGTTTGATGCAGCTCTCCATGCTACTCTATCCTGTGCAAGCTGCTTCATCTCCCAGTACCTATTGGAGCCTACATCCATCGGAATCTGCTTACTGTATTCATCTCTTGGTCTCCCTCTACCATTTTTACCTTCCACGCTGCCCTCCAATACTAAATTGGTGATCACTCGATGTCTCAGAACACATCCTACCAACCGATCCCTTCTTCTAGTCAAGTTGTGCCACAAGCTCCTATTCTCCCCAATTCTATTCATCAACTCCTCATTGGTTATGTGATCTACCCATCTAATCTTCAGCATTCTTCTGTAGCACCACATTTCAAAATCTTCTATTCTCTTCTTGTCTAAACTATTTATCGTCCACTCCATACAAATACTTTGAGAAACGACTTCCTGACATTTAAATCTGTAGTCGAGGTTTTCAAATTTCTCTTCTTCAAAAACGCTTTCCTCGCCATTGCCAGTCTACATTTTATATCCTCTCTACTTCGACTATCATCAGTTATTTTGCTCCCCAAATAGCAAAACTCCTTTACTACTTCAAGTGTGTCATTTCCTAATCTAATTCCCTCAGCAACCCCCGACTTAATTCAACTACATTCCATTATCCTCGTTTTGCTTTTGTTGATGTTCATCTTATACCCTCCTTTCAAGACACTGTCCATTCCGACGTATTATTTACATAATATTAGAAAAGGGTAGACTGCTACTCACTATACAGCAGATACGTTAAAACACACACACACACACACACACACACACACACACACACACACACACACATTCATGCAAGAACAGCTCACACATGACCACTGTCTCGGGCTGTCGAGGCCAGACTGCAAGCAATCGCACATGATGAGAGAAGCTGTCTGGATGGTGCAGGTAAGGACAAGGCTGGGGTGGGCAGGAATAACAGGGTCACAGTGGTTTATAGCAAAGTACTGCTTGTGAGAGTGTACAGGAGGGAGATGGAGAGAGGGTGGGGCCAGTAGGAGCAGTTTGGAGGTTAGATGGAGGGTGGAGTGGGGAATGAGATAAGTAAAAACCCTGTGGGTGTGCTTGGGGAATAGTGGGGTGGCAACTGGGAAGAGGATATGCAAGTGAAGGACAATGACTAACAAAGATTGAAGCCAGGGGGTTATAGAAACATAGGATATATTGCAGAGAGAGAGTTCAGAAAAGCTGGTGTTGGCTGAAGGAACTAGATGGCAAAGGCTGTGAAGCAGTCATTAAAATTTAGAACATTGTGTTGGACAGCGTACTCAGCAACCGGGCAGTCCAGCTGTTTCGTGACCATAGTTTGTCAGTGGCCATTCATGCTGACAGACAGCTTATCTGTTATTGTGACCATGTAGAAAGAAGCACAGTAATTGCAGCGTACCTTATCAATGATATGACAGGTTTCAAGGTATCCCTGTCTTTGATGGGGTAGATGATGCTTGTGACCAGACTGGAAAAGATGCTGGTGGGAGGATGTATGGGACAGGTCATGAATCTAGGTCTGCTACAGGGACATGAGTCATGAAGCAAGTGGTTGGAACAGGGGTTGCGTAGGGAAGGACTAGGATATTGGGTAGGCAGCAGAATACCACTGTGGGACAGTTGGTGATGATAGTGAATAGGAAATTCCTCATTTCAGGGCACCATGAATGGTAGTTGAAACCCTGACAAAGAACATGCAGTTACTCCAGTCTGGGGTGGTACTGTGTCAATAGGGGAATGCACCTCTGTGGCTGGACGTGATGCTTTGGGAGGTGGGTGGTGACTGAAGAGATGAGGCGTGGGAGGTCTGTCTTTTTACTTGGTTGGAAGGGTAATTACAGTCTGTGAAGGCCTCAGTGAGACCCTTGGTATATTTCAAGAGGGACTGCTCTCCCCACAGGGGGATAGGCTGTATGGAAGGGACTTCTTGGTATGGAATGTGTGACAGCTGTCGAAGTGGAGGTATAGCTGGTATTTGGTGGGTTCTTTTTATATAGGCAGTGGTACTGTTGTAGCCATCTTTGAAATCAACGTCAACACTGAGCACTGAGGGGGTGTCTTGTTGGGTTGAGCAGGTAAACGGAACGGGAGAGAAGGTGTTGAGGTTCTGGGGGAATGTGGATCGGATGCCCTAACCATGAGTCCAGATCATGAAGAAGTCATCAGTGAATCTGAACCAGATCAGGGATTTGGGATTCTGAGTTATGATGGCCAATGAATAAGTTGGCATAGGATGGTGCCATCCAGCTGCCCATTGCAGTACCCTGGATTTGTTTGTAGTTGATGCCTGCAAATGAAAAATAATTGTTGTTAAGGATGTAGTTGGTCCTGGTGACGAAGGAGTTTGTAGGTTTGGAATCCATCGGGTTCTGGGAAAGGTAGTGTTCATTAGCAGTTAGGCTATGGGCATTAGGGATGTTAGTGTAAAGGTAGGTGGCGTCATTAGTGACAACCAGGGCACCATGTGGTAAAGGAACAGGGACTGGAAAGTTGGTGGAGAAAATGGCTGGTGTCTTCTACATAGGCTGTTAGGTTGTGGGTTATAGGGTGAAGGTGTTGATCTACAAGAGCAGAGATTCTCTTAGTGGGGGCACAGTAACCGACCACAATGAGGTGGTTGGGTCTATGGATTTAAGTGAGAAGCATCTAGAAGGTAGGCATGCAGGTAATGGTAGGGGTGAAGCGAGAGATGGACTCCAGAGAGTGGTTCTGGAGTGGGCCTAAGCATTTGAGTAAAGTGTGAGATCCTGCTGGATTTTTGGACTGAGATCACTGTGGCAGGGTTTATAGGTGGATGAATCTGATAGCTGGCAGAGTCCTTGCTCTTAAAAACAACAGTGGTGGAACTGTTGTAAGCAGGTAGGATAATAAGGTTGGGATCAGATTTTAGGTAGTGTTTGGTTCTTTCACCAGATGTAAGGTTAGTTTGCATGTCAAGGGATTTATGGGATGATGGTGAGGCAAGGTCTCTTAGCCCTGAACCTTGCATCATCATCATTCCTCAAATTTCTCAACATGCAAGCTACCTTACATCCACAGAACAAATGGAAATCCACCACAAAAAAACTGAGTGCAGCCTTATTATCCTACCTGCTGACAAAGGCTCCACCACTCCATCACTGTTGTTTTGAACTGCAAGCATTACCTGGCAGAAGGATTCTGCCAGCTGTCAGATCCATCCACTACAAATCCTGCCACATTGACCCCATTCCAGCAATCCAGCAGGATCTCCAGCCCCTCTCCAGATTGTTAGGCCCATTCCAGAACCTCTCTCCAGTGTCTCTGTCTCTCCTCACACATACCACAAGCCCCCTCCCCATCTGCATGCACACCTACCTTCTGCGTGCTTCCTAAAGCCCATACATCCAACCACACAGAACACTCCATTGTGGCCTGTTACTGTGCCCCCACTGAAGGAACCTCTCCTATCACAGACCAGCAACTTCCGCCTATCGCCCACAATGTACCATCCTATTTAAAAGATACCAACCATTTCCACCACTGAATCTCCATAGTTCCTGTTCGTTTACCAAACAATGGTCTGTTCACAGCTATTCATGCCGTCTCCCTTTGCACTGTAATGCCTAATGCCCAGGGTGTACCTGCTGTTGAACTCTACTTCTCCCAATGCCCAACAGATTCCAATCCTAAAACCTCCTTCCTGGTCACAAAGACTTACTACATCCTCACCCGCAATTGCTTCTCCTTTCACGGCATCACTTGCAAACAAATCCAGGAAACTGTAATGGGCAGCTTGTACCATAACACACATGAATTAATATGGTTGTTTATTTACCTGCACTGGATACTGAACTAAAAGTGTGTCCATGTTTTGTGGTACAAGCTCTTCAGGAATAGTCCTCTTGCAGACAGTATCAGTAATCTCACTATAGTCACAATTCTGGTGACTATGGACAGTCATAGCCTGTGATAACTATACCCGCTTCGCAGTTGAAATGACATGAGTGTGAGTCAGTGAGTACCTCTGGTAAGCAGTGGTTGTTCAAATACTTGCTATCAAGAGGGTGTTGGTGGTGTGCTGCTCATTGGTGCATCTCTGACGTCTCTCGTGATAAACCCGCTCGATCCAGTGCCTACTGCCGATCTTCGCACAACACCTCTGCCGACCGGTGTTCTGGTGACAGTCTATGCCAGTACACTTTAGCTCTCCAGTTGCCATCCACTTCCCAATGTTCCACTCTCTGGCCACAGAGGAGCATTCCCCTCTTGACACTATCCTCCCCATCCACCCCATAGCAGCATTCGGCCACCCACTGAACCTACTGAGTATCCTCGTCCTTCCCTACTCAACCGCTGTTCCCAACTCCTTGCCTCATGGCTCATATCTCTGTAACAGACCTATATTCAAGACCTGTCCCATACATCCTCCCACCACCACCACCACCTTCTCCAGTCTGGTTGCAAGCATCACCTTTCCCATCAAAGACAGGGCTACCTGTGAAACCTGTCTTGTGATCTATAAGCTACACTGTGCTTTGTTCTACATGGCCCTGACAATCAACAAGCTGTCTGTTCCCATGAATGACCACCAACAAACTATGGCCAAGAAACAGCTAGGCCACACAGTTGCTGAGCACAATGCCCAACACAATGTTCTTCATTTTAATGACTGCTTTCTCAGCCTGTGCCATCTGGATCATTCCTGCCAATTTACTGAATTGTGCAGGTGGGAATTCTCCCTCCAACACATCGTACGTTTCTATAACCCTTCTGGCCTCAACCTTAGTCAGTCATTGTCATTCACCCACATATCCCCTTCCCTGTTCCCACCCCACCATTACACAGCATTTTGTTCCACACGTGCACCCCTCCTCAACCCCCGCCCCCTTTGTTTAACCTCCAAACTGCAATTTTCTGCACAGACATAGAAAGGAAGTATGGAGGATTCCTGCAAATAAGGTGCTTCAGAAACTTGTGAAACTAGTGACTGGTACTTACTCTCAGGTGGTGAAATGTCAGTACAGAATATGTATGTATAATATTTAAATGATAAACCACCATTTCACTGGATTGTTTGTTTAATTGTGACCTAGGTTTGAACCTTTTATACTGAGTTTGTCATTAAAATATATTGCAGGACATCCCATTGCTGCAATTTTGAATGTCCTGCAGTATACACTGTGATCAAAAGTACTTGGACACCTGGCTGAAAATGTCTTAAAAGTTCATGGTGCCCTGCATCAGTAATGCTGGAATTCAATATGGTGTTTGCCCACCCCTAACCGTGATGATAGCTTCCACTCTCACAGGCATACGTTCAGTAAGGTGGTGGAAGATTTCTTGGGGAATGGCAGCCCATTCTTCGAGGAGTGCTTCATTGAGGACAGGTATTGATGTCAGTCGGTGAGGCCTGGCACAAAGTTGGTGTTCCAAAACATCCCAAAGGTGTTATAAAGGAATCGGTCAGGACTCTGTGCTGGCCAGTCCAGTACAGGGATGTTATGGTCATCGAATCGCTACGCCATAGGCCGTGCATTATGAACAGGTGCTCAATCATGTTGAAAGTGCAGTCGCCATCCCCAAATCACTCTTCAACAGTGAGAAGCAAGAAGGTGCTTAAAATATCAATGTAGGCCTCTGCTGTGATAGTGCCATGCTAAACAACAAGGGGTACAAACCCCCTCTATGCAAAACATGACCCTACCATAACACCACCGCCTCTGAATTTTAATGTTGGCACTATACACGCTGGTAGATGACGTTCAATGGGCATTCACCATACCCACACCCTGCCATCGGATCGCCATATTGTGTACCTTGATTTGTCACTCCACACAATGTTTTTCCACTGCTCAAACCAATGTTTACGCCTCTTACACCAAGCTAGGCACCGTTTGGCATTTACCATCATGGTGTGGCTTATGAGCAGCCGCTCTACCATGAAATCAACGTTTTCTCACCTCTCACCTTACTGTCATAGTAACAGGATACTGTGAGTTGCCAATATACATTCTCTTCCTGTTCCCATTCTTCCTAATTGATGATTTGGTGGTAGTCACACAATTGTAGAAGTCCAAACAGTGTTTACATAACAGATGGTATATGAGGTGTTGTTTCGCAGGTGGCTCTCCCTCTGATAGTGTATGTTTCACCAGTTATAGGGCTGTTGTGGTGGTAGGAGGTTGCATACGGTAATTCTTGCAGCGAGGACGGTCACAGGGGCAGGAGCCACAGTGTAGGGAGATGGGTGCAGAAAGGGAATAGGGTCTGACAAGAATATTGCGGATATTGGGAGGGCAACGGAAAGCTATTCTAGGTGTGGTGGGCAAAATTTCAGACGGAATGGAGCTCATTTCAGGGCATAAGTCATGGCCCTGTCAATGGTGTGCTCCGAAGTTGTTCTTTGGAGGGCTCAACAGTACCAGGACTACCTCAAAGTCATTCCTTACTAGTGTTCCAAGAACTCCTAACATCTAGCATTGCTTCACAATCTTCCTCGGGTCTCTACAACATGACCCTAACATGTTAACTGCAGAACTCCAGGCTGTATGTTCCAAAAAAAGCTGATGACTCCATCATTATCCTCCCAGCAGACGAAGGATCTACCACTGCAATACTTGACTGAAAGGAGTATGTTAGTGAAGGTTTATGCCAGCTGTCTGACGCCTCTACATACAGCATCTGCCATAAAGATCCCATCACTGTGATTCAAACTGACCTGCAGCCCCTCCTTAAAACCTCAGGCCCCTCACAAGGACTGTCACCTCAATCCACAGAACTTCTCACCCCACCCAAACCACACACTTCCACCTTTTACCTTCTTCCTGAGACCCACAAACACATTCTTCCTGGCTGTCCTATAGTTTGCTGGCTTCAAAGCACCCACCAAGTGTGTATCTGCCTTAGTTGATTAACACCTGCAACCCATAGTACAAAGACGCCCCTCCTACATCAAAGATACCAACCATTTCCTAGATCATCTGAAATCCATGCCCGTCCCACTCCCACCACACACCTTACTTGTCACCATTGATGCCACCTCCCGCTATACCATCATCCCTCACGTACATTGTCTGTCTGCTGCTGAACATTTCCTCAGTCACCGCCCACCTGATTCTAGACCTATGACATCCTTCCTACTCACCTTAATCAACTTTATACCTACCAGCAACTACTCACCTTTGAGGGGCAGACATACAAACAGATAAGGGGTACAGCCATGGGAACCAGCATGGTTCCTTCCTATGCGACCTTTTCATGGGTCACTTGGAGGGGGCTTTACTGGGATCTGTAAGTCTTCAGCCGCTGATTTGGTGTAGATACATTGATGACATATTTACCAAATGGACTCATGGTGAGGCTGAACTGCTAAAATTCCTAAAATGTCTGGATGCCTTCTCCCAATTAAATTTCACCTGGTCCTATTGATAATGATAACCCCTTGCCACTTTCCTTGATGTTGATCTTGTTCTCACTGAAAGCCAGCTACACACTTTCGTCCACATTAAACCTACCAACAAACAACACTACCTACATTTGGCAGTTGCTATCCTTTCCATGTCACATGTTCCCTCCCATACAGTCTTGGCACGTGAGCAGACGTATTTGTTGGGATGCAAACTCTTTACAGCAATATACCACCATTCTCACGTTAGGTTTCACTGCTTGTAATTACCCCACCTGCCTACTTCAGAAGCATGTTTCCCTGGCCATCATATCCAATCCCAGTATTGCTGATCCCTCCAAAAAAGAACTTTGTAGCACACCATTGGGGACTTAGTATTATCCTGATCTGGAATGTGTTAATCTGCTATTTTGACAGAGCCATGACTTCCTAAAATCATGCCCTGAAATGAGATCCATTCTGTCTGAAATTTTGCCCACCACACTTAGAATAGCTTTCCGTTACCATCTCAATCTCCGCAATATTTTTGTCAGACCCTATGCTCCTGCACCTGTCGCCATATCCTATGGCTCCTACCCACATAACTGGCAAAACATATACTATCAAGGGGAGAGCCACCTGTGAAACAACTATGTCATATACCAGCTGTTACGCAAACACTATTTGGTCTTCTACACCGGCATGACTACCACCAAATAATAAATTAGGATGAATGGGCATACGCAGAGGGTATATACTGGCAACTTGCAATATCCTGTTGCAGAGTAATTCTCTGCATGATGACATTCATGATCTCAGCACCTGTTTCATCACAGGCGCCATCTGGACTCTTCCCCCCGGACATCAGTTTCTCAGAAGTCCGCAGGTGGGAACTAGCACTACAACATGTCCTTGGTTCTCGCCACCCTCCTGGCCTTAATTTATGTTAATTTCTTCCGTCTCAGTATTTTGTTCACTGTAACTACTCTTTGATTCACTTCATTTTAGTGTTCAACATCTTTCATTGTCTTACATGTCTGTTTTTTCACCATTCCCTTCCCACCTTTGTTATGTACAATGCAATTAGCTTTTCACTCTTATTAACTGGTGCATGATGTTTAAGCAGTAATCTCCATCTGCATATTACCTCGTCTTCCACTTTTAAGCGCTCAGGTTTTCACATCTAGTCCTATGCAGTCCCCAACAATCAGTCTTTCCTTCTCATCCCATATGGTAAGTCTCTCTTGGCCTGCGGTTCTGGGTGACTTTCCCAAAATCTACCCCTTTTTCCTAGACCTCTCCTGTCCTTTTCCTTCACAGCTTCGAAAGCTTGCCAGTGTAGATTCCAAGAATTTCTTCTACATTAATTACTTTGTATTCATAAACTACACATAGTTTTCATAATCAGCTTTTTGTTTTGTGGATTTTCAGCCAGCAGTTCATATGAGTGAAGCAAGATGGAAAGAGAGAGGAAATATCAGACAAAGAAACATGGATTCAGTATTTGAAAGACTATACTACTGTAGTAAGGAGCCACACACTGAAGATGAGGCTAACACAGTGTCATGTTTACAAGGTAAAAATATATTTGTGTTTGACAATCGTCAGTCTTTTCCAAATTATTCTTGCTTTGTTGTGATAGTCCAACTTTTTAACCACAAGTAATTTGCCACCCTTCCTCTATATGTTGAGATACATTTAGGAAAAAACTTACATATATGACATGATAAAGTAGTCAAGCTAGAAATGGTAAATTTGCTGGTGTTCTGTACGAACCACATTAAGTACCTTTTGTCTCTGATAATATAGAACTTGTCCAATAATGTTTGGTTTTCTTAAATGCAAAAGAAGTCACAGATGAGGAGGAAGGCTTTTGGACAAGTTTAACTTGATATGATCTGAGCAAATGAGAACTGCCTTATAACCCATGTTAAATGTTCTGTCAAGCTGAATGTACCACCTTTAACTGGAAAGAATTTTCAAAAATGTACAGTATATTTGGTAAACCTTGCTCAATATTTATTCTGTAGGTCTTTACTTGTAAGTTGTAATTTTATAATAGGTGTCATAGAGACTAAATGTTGTTTTTATTGTACTACCTTGTGTGACTGTCTCCCTTTATTTGGAAACATACTGTCATTTCTGTGTAACATTTTTATTTATTTTCTGTAACTGTCTTGCAGTTTGGATTGATGTTGCATTTATCAAGTTCTGACAGGTAGCATATAACATCTGAGGCTTGAAAACACTTAAGCACTGAGCTGTAAGTTGCAAATTTATGCACAAAAACAAACTGTCTGTTTTTGCCATATTATAAGCTATTGTAACACCTACAAAGTTTATAGTAATAACATTTACATTAATGAAAAGTGTAGACTATATAACATTGGAGCATACAGCATTAATCTTGAATTAATTTGTACTTTCATAACACTGTTTCTGTGTGTCATTGTTTTTGAAAGCTGGAAAAGATGGACAAAGGTACATACAAAGAATTTTTCAGAATCCAACATGGTTATTTTACAAATAAATATTTAATGATGAAACATACCATTGGTCTTATATATAGCAATTGCAGAAACTGTTTTGTGTGTGTGTGTGTGTGTGTGTGTGTGTGTGTGTGTGTGTGTGTGTGTGTGTGTGTGTGTGCGCACGCGCTGATGAAGGCCTGTTTGACCGAAAGCTTCATTTGACAGTCTTTTTGTTGTGCCTACCTGCGACTCATCATCTCCGCTATATGGCAATTAACAGCTATCCTTTTCATAATACTGTCATTATTCCAGCCTGGATTTTCCATTGTTTAAAATTGCTCTTGAGTTACCTGACGAGTTTCTGGATTATGACAGTGATTTTTGGAAGCTGATTACCCCAAAAACACTGCAGTGCCTGTCACTTGTAGTCACCTAGCCTTCCACAAGGTCATCTCCACTGCACAGTATTCTCATCGTCACTCTTAGCCATATGCACTCTTTAGATGTGATATACAAACGTATAATACCACTGCTTGTCTTCAAGTCTCTTGATGACCCCACTCCTCTCATGAGTATGTCACAAAAAGTCATCCTAGTAAGTAAAATTGCTGTAGAATTTCATACTTGAAACACTTTCAGCTGGAATATAAATAAAAGTACTAATAATTTGGTTGCAAATGCTATTTCCTAAACTGCCAGAAATCCTGCTTATACATAGTCTGTCATCTTCAGAGTTGACTTTCTCAATGTCTTCAGATAACTAATGAACAGTTTCATTGTTGGTTAAGCTGTATCTTGCTCAAATATACCGGCACCATCTAGTAACCAGTACTTGAACATTGCCCTCCACTGAGCATTCCATTTACATGGGAAGCATAACACACACGATTGAAAGAAAACAGCAAGAAAGCTCACCCATACAATTATTGGCAATGTATTTGCAGGCCAGCCGTGCCATTATTATGAGTGTCAGCTCCATAGTCTTAATTTTGGTATCTGTAAGGAAACATAGTCATTTGTATCAATATAATTCTTTAAAAATTGGGTGGTGTATTAATTCTTCAGTTTCTTTGACAATTGAGCTCTTACATGTCACCTTTCATGTGTAATTGTGCAAGAGAAATGAAAGGTGATGAAACTGCATCTACATCTACGTGGATACTCTGCAAATCACATTCAAATGCCTGGCAGAGGGTTCATCGAACCACCTTCAAAATTTTCTATTATTCCAATGTCATATATCTTGTGGAAAGAATGAACACCTATATATGCAAAAAGCATCAGTGAACTTCCGATGTTGTCCACCAGGTCATTTATGTATATTGTGAATAGCAACGGTCCTATGACACTCCCCTGCTGCACACCTGAAATAACTCTTACTTCGGAAGACTTCTCTCCATTGAGAATGACATGCTGCGTTCTGTTATCTAGGAACTCCTCAATCCAATCACACAATTGATCTGATAGTCCGTATGCTCTTACTTTGTTCATTAAACGAATGTGGGGAACTGTGTCAAACGCCTTGCGGAAGTCAAGAAACACGGCATGTACCTGAGAACCCGTGTCTAAGGCCCTCTGAGTCTCGTGGACCAATAGCGGGAGCTGGGTTTCACACGACCGTCTTTTTCGAAACCCATGCTGATTCCTACAGAGTAGATTTCTAGTCTCCAGAAAAGACATTATACTCGAACATAATACGTGTTCCAAAATTCTACAACTGATCGACGTTAGAGATATAGGTCTATAGTTCTGCACATCTGTTTGACGTCCCTTCTTGAAAACGGGGATGACCTGTGCCCTTTTCCAATTGCTCAGGAAAATATCTTGACATTACAAGCAGAAGATGAAGAGAGGGTGAAACTATATGAGGTTATTGAACAGATATTTCAGTGTGTAAAGGGGACAGATGATCTTATAATCATGTGTGATTAGAGAAATATGGCATGAGAAGAAGTCAGAGTAATGGGAGAATATGGGCTTGATACTTTTACTGTAGATGATGTATTGAGGAAAGAATTTGCACATTTATAGAACTTATAACACTAACGTGCTGTGAAATAAACTGATGTTACTCTCTGAGAGGATTTCAAAGTTCAACTGTGCATGTGTCTAATGGAAAAGGGTATCAGACTATAATTTCGAATTTTGTGAAATTGACAGTAAAACCAAATGGACCTTAACCTTGAGAGTAAACATAAGTGGTAAAATTATAAGTGAATGAAGGAAAAATGAACAGTCACCAGCCTAATTAAGCACATTAATTTGGAAATATATATTTGAGAAAATTGGATATTAGCTATTGAAATTACTTTGAGGATACAAACTGACACAGTGCACTCTGTACTGTGTTTAGCAGCAGTTACTAATGATTACCACAATCATTCAGACTGAAACATCACTGCATGAAGTGCAGAACTAATTTTGGACATGAGGGGCTCCTATCTTGATGGACGTGAATAACACAAATAAAGATGAATAACATCTTAAATACACTGTTTAAGCTCCTCTGCATATAGCAGTTTTCCTTAGCAACAGTAATAGTTGATTTTTTTCTTAATGGGAGAACAATATGATGGAGACCCATAAATTGGTATATTTTCACTAGCCGAGGTTCTTTGATTGTTGCAAAAGTAAAATCTCTAAAATCTAATCATTCTCTTAAATTACTTTTCAAGGTAATAAAATGCAACGCTGGGCTTAATTAACTTCAAAAGGGACACATTCATGATGTGTACCAAAACTACACTATCTTTGAAAATGTGCATAACTTCACTTCTAATAGTACTACCACAAATCAGTTCATTAAAGATTTAATCACCTGTGAAGCAGGTATTCTTGGCAGTAATATTTACACAATCTTGCACTGTAATCTTACAAAACTACATTTTATAAAAAACTAATGATACTTTAGCAAAAGAGTATACAACTTCTTTTTTATGGTTTTAGTTTTTAAGTAATTAAGGTTTTAACTTTCCTATTGATCGATCTTTAAATTTTTGTACTAAAAATTCCTACCTTAACAATTTCACTTGGAGTAGTCCATAAACAAAGCATCCAAATTTTACTTCAACTTTAGCTACTTCTTTTACCTTAGACAAAAAAATCTCTTTTAATTGCATGAATGCCAGAATTGCTCATTTAAATCAGGATACTCGGTTTTAGTAGCATTTAGGTGAGGACCCTGCTTAGGTTCCTGATCAGGATGAAGTTATGGTTTCAAACATAAATTGATGTTTTTGTGATTATTACTGAAACAATACACAAATTAACTGGTCCATGCCAATATACATTACATAATTGAATGCATGAAGTCCGTGAGACAGTGGACTCGCATTTTGGAGGACGGCGGTTCAATCCCGCGTCCGGCCATCCTGATTTAGGTTTTCCGTGATTTCCCTAAATCGCTCCAAGCAAATGCCCGGATGGTTCCCCTGAAAGGGCACGGCCAACTTCCTTCCCCAGCCTTCCATAATCCGATGAGACCGATGACCACGCTGTCTGGTCTCCTTCCTCAAGCAACCAACCAACCAAGTCTGTGAGGCAGTGGCGAAGATTAGTGGCAGGCGAAATGGCGGCTAACTGTGCTCACGATTCTTGATGTGTCAATACTCTATCAAATCTCTTCCTGGCATCGGATTTTCAACACATTAGAGCCATTCCATTATTCCGTGAATACCAAATAATAGCCAGATCCACATCCGAGGCAAATCCCTGCTTCCAATTGCATCTCATAGCACCATCAAGGTGTACTGTGCTAAGGCTAGCCACACACTGCATGCTGTTCACACAAAGGATCTGCTCAGTTCCACCGCCAATCCCACCTTTTGCATTGCACCATGCCACTTTCGTTGTGGAGGGGCTTCCCTAAACCATTTGTTTGTTACAAATACAAGTGCCCTAATCATGAACCAGCTTTTAACATACTTCTTTCATAAACATATTCATATTACAATAATGTAAAATTTCAACATATTCTTTCGCTTTTTTTATATCCACATTAAAAAACTTTAATTTTCTTGCCATACGTCAACGAGTTCAAACAACACAGAATGCACACTTCATAAATTTCAGATACATAGTTACTTAAAATAAACATACTCCTAATGTGTTACAGGCTCATAAATTTACAGAAATCTTTTGACAACGTAGAGTAGAAAATGCTCTTTGGAATTTTGAAAGTAGTAGGGATAAAATACCGACAGCATAAGTTTATCTACAAATTGTACAGCAAAACAGGCTGCAGTTCTAAGAGTCAAAGAATGTGAGAAAGAGGCAGTATTCAAAAGGATGTGAAAAAAGTTGTTGCCTTTTTCTCATGTTATTCAGTCTCTGCATAAGGCAAGCAGCAAAGGGAATCAAAGAGAACTATGTAAAGGAAAGGAAAGTTCGGGAAAAGTAAACAAAATCTTTGAGGTGACTCTTCAGTTCCTCTCAGCATATTTCTTGCTCGAACAGTCCACAGGTGTACTACCAGTCCATAGTGTCCAACAGGCACAATATTTCAGCAATCAGACGTGTTGCCACCCTCAGGTGCGCAACACTACCACAGACGCCGATGCCAGCATCTCGGCGACTGCCAACAGGCAGCCGAAGACCACAGAGAGAATGCCTCACAGGGGGTGGGGATTTAAGATGGCCACCTGCCCTCAGAAGCTCAAATCATCAGCACACCTGATGATGGCGACATGTCTGATCACCGTAATATTGTGCCTGTTGGACACTATATGGAATGGCAGTACACCTATGGACTGTTCGAGCAAACACTTGCAGGTTCATTTGTGACATTGTGATTCTATTAGAGATTGCAAAGATCTGTTGAATGTAAAGGATGGAAATACTGTATCAAACGGGGGAGAAAAAGAAATGTATGGTAAAACTTGAGTAAAAGAAGGGTAGGTTGATAAATCATCCAGAGCCATCAAGGAATAATCAATAATCTGGTGATGGAGCTAAGGGGGATGGGGAAGTTAAAATGTGTAGAGAGTGAGTAAACATCAGATGGATGTGGATAGTTGTAGTTTTGCAGAGATAAAGAGGCTTGTACAAGATTGACGAGTTTTCCAGTTGAAGACCATAGCAGCAACAAGCATAAGCAAACACATCAGTCATTGTGAGAATTCAGGTAAACCATTGTCATTGGAAATGTTTTACATTCATGACAAGGTGCAATTACTTCTGAAGTATTAAATTACAGGGTAAAAATTACTAACAAAGAGATAGAGGGGCTGGCCAGTACTTACCTCAGCTCAGTACAGCCGATAGAAACAAAAAAAACAACCGAAAATTTAAGTTCCTAGCTTTCGGAATAAATGTTCCTTCATCAGGGAGGAGAGAGGGGAAAGAAAGGGATGAAGGGAAAGTGGATTTAGTTACTCACAACCCAGGTGCATCTTTTCATCCTACATCTTTATACTATACACCTCTTTACTTCTGTATGCATCCTCTTTGGTTTGAAGCTGGCACAGTACCTGCAGTAGAATATCTTTGGCTTCCCTCTGACAACCATGCCTCCATCCTTGCTACCTTCCCTGTTTCCCTTTCCCTGTTGCTTCATAACCTGGGTTGTGAGTGACTAAATCCACTTTCCCTTCATTCCTTTCTTTCCCATCTCTCCTCCCTGATGAAGGAACATTTATTCCGAAAGCTAGGAACTTAAATTTTCGGTTGTTTTTTTGTGTTTCTATCGGCTGTACTGAGCTGAGGTAAGTACTGGCCAGTCCCTCTATCTCTTTGTTAGTAATTGTTTCACGTCTTTATATGAGATTTTCCATTAATTAGTTAAATTACAGGGTAGTGAGTCTTCTGGAAACCTGTAATTCTCGGAGAATTCCATAAAATGTCAGGGAATTCTGTGTTTTTAAACCAACAGTGAAATTTTAATTTTATTGGGTTTTATAAATCACAAATTTTAAAATATTTAGTATTTCAAAGTGTGTTAATTATATGGATATTACTAAACATAATTCATTGATGTTTAAAAATTGCAGTCAAACTACTGCTCATGGGTATAATGTTGGAATTTTGAGCTCAGTTCCTGTGCTTGCAGAAAAATGATAATGAATTAAGGATAGATCTACCGTTTTGCAAGTACACAAATTATTGTTTTATCATCCATACATGTTTCACCACAGTTGTGGCATCTTCAGATGGATTTTTATTATTTTCCTTTTATTTTACATTGTATGTGTCCTAAGGCTACCAACCGAAATCAGCCACCTGTCTAAATTAGGACACCTTGTCATCACTGTACTATTTTCCTATTCCTTAGATGTGACAAGCTTGTTTTGTGTATCAGACAAGTTTTTGTGTAGTTGAGCTGTGCATTTTGTCCTGTTCATTTGTAAATTCTGTATTGTGTTATGTTGCTGTGGCTTGGATACTTGTTTCACTCCATAAATTTACATCTTTGATGCACTTGTGACTGTCAGAAGAATGTCAGAGACATAAATTTGTGCAGTGGAATGAGTGTCCAAGACACAGCAACATAATACAAATTTTGATCTGCATCTAACTCTGTAGATGCTCATTGATATCAGTTGTAAACTTTTTTTTTTTAAGAACATCTGAAGGTCTAACATGGCCACTTGGATTTTGGGTCAATTGATTTATTTTGTGGCTCTGTGTAGGGAACCGGAAAAGATTGCAGGGAAGCTAAGCAGTCAACTGCCAAGATTTAGGCTCCTGTAGCCCATTGTAACAGCATTTACATAGTACTGTGTAGCACTCTTGCATAATTTTCTTCAGTATAAAACCAAAATGTGAAACCAAGAGACAGTCTCCTTGCTAGATACCAGTCCAGATCTAGAAGGCATCTAAAATCTCTTCTCTGAATTTCACTTTGGAGATGGTGTCAGTCAAGGTCTGTTAGAGCATTGCTGTTCTTTTGGTATACCAACTCATTTCTTTCACAATTTCAAACAGTACAGTTTGACCGTACAATTTTCCTATTACAAAACTGTGACTGTAACCGATCAGAAAGCAAGTACATAATATATAAGCATTAGAATTAAAACCAGAAAGCCTATTTATTGCATTTATTAAGTCATCTTCATATACTGTGTCCTATAATGTGGCATTAGTTATGAAGAAGACTATTACTGCTTATAGCAAACTTTCTGGTTTTTATTGTGCAACCCGCATGTTACATACCCACTTTCCGATTGGCTGTATTCACAGTTTATTAATAGGATAATTGTACAACATATCAACACCTTGAAAATGGCCTGTAAAACTGAAATTAGCCAGTCATGCAAGATATAATAAAGTGGATACAGATAAAAAACGTTTGAGGTGGAATACTTAAAAACATCTTTACAAATACACAGCTGTGCTATCACACATGCGGAACATGATTGAGGCTCTTGTGGCTGTCTGTACAAGAGATTCATTCTGAAAGAGTCTGATGTCTCTGCACTAACAAAGAAATGCTCAGACCTGCCAAGTTGAAACTCCCTCCCTCCACCCCCCCCCCCCCCCCCCCCAAATCACAGTCAGTGATGGTTAAAATTGACATGCTCTTTACTGGTGTTATTGTGTCCTCAATCCTTATTAGAGAAGGCGGCTGGATTTATACACATCCCAGTTCATGCGTAGTAGTCTCTAATTCCAAGCATCTAACATATGTTGCAGGTATGTATCCACGTTTTCCTGATGAAGGCGGTACATACCTTTTAAGGTACAGTTGAATACCACACATGTAGATAAAACACCAATTTGTGACCACATTTCTACTTGCTCAGTGCTGTATTTTTATGCTTCTGCACGATAATCAGATACCTGTGTTTACACCTTTCACTGGAACTGCAGTTGCTGCCATGTGAAGAAGTCCCTCCACTATAACTTGCAGCAATGGTACTGTAGGGAGAAATTCACCATTTCTTATATATGACTCTTGACTAGACAGAATTTGATATTCAAACAGTGAAAAATCTAGGATGGAATATAACAATATTATAGAAGGAAAGTTGCCACTCATCATATAGGGAAGTGCTGAGTCGCAGATACACAAGAAAGACTTTCACATATAAAGCTTTCAGCCAGTAAGGCCTTTGTCAAAAGCGCACGCGCGCGCGCACACACACACACACACACACACACACACACACACACACACACACACAAACTGCAGTCTCAGGCAACTGAAACCACAATGCGAGCAGCAGCACTAGTGCATGATGGGAGTGGAGAGTGGGTGGGGGTAAGGAGGAGGCTGGGGTGGGGAGGGAGAGGGATAGTTTAGTGGGGGTGGTGGACAGTGCAGTATTGCAGGTTAGATGGAGAGCAGGGGAGAGGTGGGAGGAAGTAGTGGAAAATGAGAGAAGTAAAAAGAATGGGTGTGATGGTGGAATGATGGCTGTGTAGTCCTAGAATGGGAACAGCGAAGGGGCTGGATGGGTGAGGACAGTGACTAACGAAGGTTGAGGCCAGGAGGGTTACGAGAACATAGTACGTATTCAAAGGAAATTCCCACTTGTGCATGTCAGTGAAGCTGGTGTTGGTGGGAAGGATCCATGAAGCACAGGCTGTGAAGCAGTCATTAAAATGAAGGGCGTCATGTTTGGCAGCATAATCAGCAACAGGATGGTCCACTTGTTTCTGGCAACAGTTTGTCAGTGGCCATTGATGCAAACAGCTTGTCGGTTGTCGTGCCCATATAGAATGCTGCACAGTAGTTGCAGCTTAGCTTGTAGATCACATGACTGGTTTCATAGGTAGTCTTGGCTTTGATCGGATAGGTGATGTTTGTGGCACGACTGGAGTAGGTGGTGGTGGTGGGAGGACGTATGGGACAAGTCTTCAATCTAGGTCTATTACAGTAGTATGAGCCATCAGGTAAAGGGTTGGGAGTAGGGGTTGCATAAGGATGGATGAATATATTGTGTAGGTTTGGTGGACGGTGGAATACCACCGTGGGAGGGGTAGAAAGGAGAGTGGGCAGGACATTTCTCATTTCAGGGCATGACGAGAGGTAATCGAAACCCTGGCGGAGAATGTAATTCAGTTTCTCCAGTCTTGAGTCATACTTAGTCACAAGGCAAACACTCCTCTATGGCCAGACAGTAGGGGTTTTGGTAGGTGTTGGGAGACTGGAAGGATAAAGCATGGGAGATTTGTTTTTGTACAAGGTTGCAAGGATAATTATGGTGATTGTGAAGGCTTCAGTGAGACCATGAGTATATTTCGAGAGGGACCGCTCATCACTGCAGTTGCAATGACCACAGCTGGCTAGGCTGTACGGAAGGGACTTTTTGGTATGGAACGGGTTGCAGCTGTCGAAGTGGAGGTATTGCTGGTGGCTAGTAGGTTTGTTATGGGCAGAGGTACTGATGTAGCCATTATTGAGGTGGACGTCAACATCTAGGAATGTTGCTAGTTGGGCTGAGGAGAACCATGTGAAGCAAAAGGGGGAGAAGTTGTTGAGATTCTGGAGGAATGTGGATAGGGTGTCCTCACCCTCGATCCAGATCGCACAGATGTCATTAATGAATCTGAACCAGGTTAGGAGTTTAAGATTCTGGATGTTTAGGAAGGATTTCTCTAGATGTTCCATGAAAAGGTTGGCATAGGATGGTGCCATGCAGTTGCCCATAGTCGTACACCGGATTTGTGTGTAGATAATGCCTACCATTGGATGTTGGAAAAAGAAATGTTCAATAGTAGTAACGACCTTGGCATTGGAATTGTTAGTTTAAGGGGAGGTGGCATCAGTAGTGCCAAGCAGGGCACCATTAGGTAAAGGGACAGGAACTGCGGAAAGTTAGTGGAGGAAATGGTTGGTATCTTTTATATAGGAGGGTAGATCCCGGGTAATAGGTTGAAGGTGTTGGTCTGCAAGACCAGAGATTCTCTCAGTAACCGAACACGATGTGGCATACTGGATGGTTAGGTTTATGGGCTTTAGGAAGCATGTAGAAGTTAGGACTGTGGGGAGTGGTAGGGGTGAGTAGAGATGGATTCCGGGACAGGTTCTGGGATGGGCCTAAGGATTTGAGGAGCGACCGGAGATCCTTCTGGATTTCTGGAACGGGTCACTTTGGCAAGGTTTGTGGGAGGAAGTATCTGATAGCTGACTGAGGCCTTCCGCCAGGTAATCCTTGTGATTCAAAATAACAGTGGTGGAGCCTTTGTGAGTAGGTAGGATTATAAGGTTGGGATCAGTTTCTAGATGGTGGACTGCTGTTTTTCTGCACATGTAAGGTTGGTTAGCATATTGAGGGATTTGGAGAATGATGGTGAGGCAAGGTTCAAGGTTAAGAAATTCTGGAAAGTTAACGGGGTGATTTGAGGGCAGCAGGGATGGATCATGGTTGGATGGAGGAGTGAACAGAGTTAGGCGGGGTTCAATATTGGTCTTTGGATGAGTCTGACTGGTAGGGTTGGTGGTGAAAAAGTGCTTCCACTGTAGGGAGTGGGAGAAGGAGAGGTGATCTATAACAAGTCCTGCATGATTGAATTTGGAAGTGAGACAAAAGATGAGGCCTTTGCAAAGGACTGATGTTTCTGTGGGGCTAAGGCTTCCGTATGAATGTTTCATTACTGTGTTATGGGTCTGTTTAGGTTTCTGGATTCTTTGTGGTGATGTGAGGGAGTTCTGGAGGATGGGGTAAAAGTAGTAGGTCTGCGAGGCTGGGTATGTCGATATGAGGGGACTTCTGGGAGGTTTGGTGGTTGTTTTAGATGTGGTGGACAGTGGTACTCAAAGGTGGGAGTAGGAAGTGAGCAGGGTGGAGAGCTTTGTAAGGTGGCATTGTGCATGTTGCTCAAGTACCTGCAGGGCAAGAGTTTCAATGTGCGTTATGGGTCCCAGGAATTTGGGATTGCATAGCAGAAGAATTTTGCGGATGGGGAGAAGGTACTGCAAGGAGGTTCGGGCTTGGTTGAGATGGTTTGCAGGACTATGTTGGTGAGGGCTAAGGATTGGTGGAATGTGAACAGGTAGAGGTCATTGTGTAAGGAAGTTTGGCAGCTGGAGATGGGTATTTTGATGGTAAGGCAGCTTGGGGGGATTCCATGAGCCAAGCAGCAAAGTATTAATATTATGTGGGACTGGGTTCTGGCTAGGGATAAGAAAACTTTTCTGTATTGACACAGATGAGAGGACAAGGATCCATGGTGGTGGAAAAAATGCAAAAAATTACTGAAATAATGAAGATTAACTTTCTAAAAATTTCACAAAAATACACCCAAATACATGTGAAAAGTCATGAAAAGGATGAAATGTATGCAAAGGAGGGAAACGAGATGAAATCTGAGGGAGTTAATGATAGCGAAAGGTGAAAACTCATTAAAATTGGCTTGAAATCACAAGGATCAAAGTAAAGATTATATATATTAAAAACAAAGATTCCAAGACTCACCAAGCGGGTAAGCGCCGGCAGACAGGCACATGAACAAAACACACACACAGAATTACGAGCTTTCGCAACTGGCAGTTGCTTCGTCAGGAAAGAGGGAAGGAGAGGGAAAAATGAAAGGATGTGGGTTTTAAGGGAGAGGGTAAGGAGTCATTCCAGTCCCGGGAGCGGAAAGACTTCCCTTAGGGGAAAAAAAGGACAGGTGTACACTCGCGCGCACACACACACACACACACACACACACACACACACACACATGTGTGGAATGACTCCTTACCCTCTCCCTTAAAACCCACATCCTTTCATTTTTCCCTCTCCTTCCCTCTTTCCTGACGAAGCAACTGCCAGTTGCGAAAGCTCGTAATTCTGTGTGTGTGTTTGTGTGTTTTGTTCATGTGCCTGTCTGCCGGCACTTTCCCGCTTGGTGAGTCTTGGAATCTTTGTTTTTAATATATTTTTCCCATGTGGAAGTTTCTTTCTGTTTTATTTACATAAAGATTATATATTATATATATTACTGTGAGTAGCGGGTCTGAGGATGGATAAGTGTGAAGAAGAGGGATGGCAGATGGGACTGGATGAGGTAGAGTTAGTGGGTGCGAACTAACACTCTACATGTATGCTGGTGTCAATTTTTACAGTGTTCTGAGCCCACTTTGTGGCTAATTCTTCATTTGGAATGTAACGTTATTCATAGCTTAAGAAACTTCTCCTTGGATGTTCACATTTTGCAATGGAAGCTGAATTGTCCTTTCTTTTGTGTTCTTCTGTTTCAGAGTTGATGCCAGTGACAGAATTATTCAAAAGTTTTTTTCGAAGATCAAAAGACGTGTTACTTTCTCCTAATATATGCATAATAACCACTTGAGATGGTCCAGACATGTAGATCTCTTTTGGTGAATAAGGTTTTCAGTTTTAAATTTGCTTACAACAGAAAAACAGAGATAATTACAGTTACTGAGGTTCGATGCTTAAACTGTAGTTGGAGCATCTGAGTATTATTAGTAACTACATTGTAGTTTGTAAATGCAAATAAAATCCACTGGCATATACTTTTGGTATTCAGGCCCTCATTCAAGAGGTGCTCACTTCCATTCCAGGCTTCGGATCGCCTGTCGAAACGAATTCTTCCTACCGTATAACTGAAACTTGACAACAATGTAGAATCTGTTTCGCAATAGTGTAACTGCCGAGTTAATTCCTCTGTGGCGTATGAATCTGCTGACAAATTAACTTGATATTTCCTTGTCAGTTTGATTGAACAACCCGAGATGCTTCCTTTAAAGGTGGGACTTCATGCTTTTGAGTCCAGGGAGGTCATTCCATGTAGAAACTGCAACTAATCTCGCCTTTTACATTGCAGTTTATTAGTTCCACCCGCCACTGGAACAATGAGGAAGACAAAGTGACAGCAGCACTTAAGTGGGACAGAGGTGGTGTGTTTGGTCCTGAAGTGAGGCTTGCTACGGGTCACAGTTCCAGTCTGACTGAAGACCAGATTTTTTAGCTATTTCATGACAGAGCTGCAGACAGTCAGATCCAAAATTATTAAATAAGTTATAACTATGAAATGTCAAATTTGCATACTGTTTCAGTTTGACATAGAAGAGCAAATAAACAAAGATTGTTTCAAAGTCCAGAATGAATAATATCTTATTCATTCATGCTATTATAGGCATGCAAATGTTACAGTACTTTCTGTTTTATTAAAATAGACTTCCACTGTAAGGTTACTATGGTGAGCTGAATTACAGTTCTTAGCTGTTGGCAACAAATAGCAACTGCAATAGACATGAGGCTGGGGAGTTGTAGTGCATAACATCCTTATTGAGCCAGCAGCTGCAAAATAGTGTGTTCACATTGCTCTTTGCTCTCAGAGATGTCTTTTCTTATGGCTCAGTCACCAATTTCCTGTGAAGAAGTTAAGATATAAATGTCATAAATAGACACCAGTAACAATACTGCATAGGAATTCTCTTTTCTCGACTCATCAGTCTTCTTCCCGATTTGATGCAACCTGCCCTGAATTCCTCTCTTGTGCAAATCTCTTCATCTCAGAGCGGCATTTGCAACCCACATCCATAATTTTTGCTGGATGTATTCCAGTCTCTGTCTTTGCTCTCTGTGTTTGCTCTCTACAGCTCCCTCTAGCAGCATGGAAGTCATTCCCTGATTCCTTAACACACATCCTATGATCCTGTCCCTTCTCCTTGTCAATGTTTTCCACATATTCCTTTCCTCCCTGATTCTGCACAGAACCTCCTCATTCCTTACCTTATCAATCCACCTAATTTTCGACATTTGTCTGTAGCTCCACATCTCCAATGCTTTGATTCTCTTCTGATCCAGTTTTCCCACAGTACATATTTCACTATCATACAATACTGTGCTCCAAACGTACATTCTCAGAAATTTCTTCCTCAAATTTAGGCCTATGTTAGATACTAGTAGTCTTCTCATGTCCAGGAACACTCTTTTTGTAGTGCTAGTCTGCTTTTGATATCCTCTTTGCTCCATCCGTCATTGATTATTTTGCTGCCTAGTCATCTACTTCGTGACCAACGATCCTGATGATAAGTTTCTCGCTGTTTCATTACTTTAGTCTTTCTTCGATTTACTCTCAATCCATATTCTGTACTCACTAGACTGTTCATTCCATTCAGCATATCATTTAATTCCTCTTCAGTTTCGTGCAGGACAGCTGTCATCAGCGAATTGTATCATTGATATCTTCTCACCTTCAATTTTAATTCCATTCCTAAACCTCTCTTTTATTTCCATCAAACCCAAGCACTTCATTCTTGGTCATCCACTCTTATGATTCCCTCTTTGCTCTCGTACATATAGTATAGTATGCATCTCTCCTTGTAGCTTTCCCTTATTTTTCTCAGGGCTTTGCGCATCTTGCACCATATTACATTGTTGAATGCTTTTTCCAGGTCGACAAAGCTTGTGAACATGTCTTTTGTCAATCACACTGTCAGAATTGCCTCTCTGAAGCGTTTACCTTCATGAGGCCAAACTGATAATTATCTGACACATCAGTTTTCTTTTCCATTCTTCTGTATATTATTTTTGTCAGCAAACTGAATGCATGAACTGTTAAGCTGATTGTGCAATAATTCTCTCACTTGTCAGCTTTTGCAGTCTTTGGAATTGTGTGGATGATATTTTTCTGAAAGTCAGATGGTATGTCGCCAGACTCATATATTCTACACACCACGATGACTAATCGCTTTGTTTCCACTTTTCCTAATGGTTCTAGAAATTCTGATTGAATGTTATCCATCCCTTCTGCCTTATTTGATCTTAGGTCCTCCAAAGTTCACTTAAATTCTGAGTGGAATACTGGATCCCCTATCTCTTCTAAATCCAGTCCTGTTTCTTCTTCTGTCACATCAGATAAATCTTCTCCCTCTTAGAGGCCTTCAATGTAATCTTTGCACCTATCCTCTCTCTCCTCTGCATTTAATAGTGGAATTCCCATTGTGTTCTTAATGTTACCACCCTTGCCTTTTATTTCACCAAAGGTCATTTTGGCTTTCCTATATGCTGAGTCAGTCCAGCCGACAACAATTTCTTTTTTTATTTCTTCACATTTTTCATGCAGCCATTTTATCTTAGCTTCCCTGCACTTCCTATTTACTTCATTTTCCAGTGATTTGTATTTCAGTATTCCTGACATTCTCTGAACATTTTTGCACTTCATTCTTTCAATGATCAACTGATGTATTTTTTCTGTTACTTGAGGTTTATTCGCAATTACCTTCTTTGTACCTTTGTTTTTCTTTCCAACTTCTGTGATTGCCCTTTTTAGAGACATCAATTCCTCTTCAACTGGACTGCGTACAGTACTATTCCTCATTGTATCTACAGGCCCTAGAGAACTTCAAACTCGTCTTATCATTCCTTAGTACTTCTGTATCTCACTCCTTCACATATTGATTCTTCCTGACTAATCTCTTAAACTTCAACCTACTCTTCATTAAGACTAAATTTTGATCTGTGTCCATATCTGCTCATGAGTAAGCTAAGCCTTAGAATCCAGTCTGATTTCAAAATTTTTCCCTGACCATTAGGTAATCTAACTGAAACCTTCCCATATTAGCCAGCCTTTACCGTGTACACCTCCTCCTCTAATGCTTCTTGAACAGAGCATTCACTACTGCTAGCTGAAATTTATTACAGAATTCAGTTAATCTTTTGGTTCTCTCATTCCTTGTCCCAAGCCCAAATTCTCCTGTAACCTTTTCTTGTGTTCCTGCCCCTACAACTGTGTTCTAATCCGATATGACTATTAGATTTTCATGTTCTTTTACCAACAATATTGCCTTGTCAATATGGTCACATTATTTCCCTGTCTCTTCATATTCAGCTTGTGATGTCGGCATGTATACCTGTACTATCTTTGTTGGTGTTGGGTTTGCTGTCAATTGTGATCAGAACAACCCTTCACTGCATTGTTCACAGTAGCTCATTCTCAGTGAGCGAAATTGTGACATTCAAGCTAAAATGCAGTCATAGTCACCCCATTGGTTTTTGTTGCAAGCATTTAGAGCTTGTTTTACTGCTACACCCGATTTCTGAACCTTGCCTATTAAAAGCAAGTGGAGTTCTATTGTTAAATGGTTGCAGTTCATCACATATGTCAGTTGTCAAGACTTCTTGATTGTAGAAAGTGAGTCGTGACAGAATGGACACACACACACACACACACACACACACACACACACACACACACAGTACATAGTTCCAATCTGCCTTGCTGCCTTCACACTTCTGTTAAACCCAGAGTATACAACATGTTCCAAATCTTAGACTTTTTTCCATTTGTGACTCTATTTTACAACTCTTGAACAGCATTAATAAGTTTCAAGCATGCAAACTCCAATAAGTAACTAAAGATAAGAACCTCAAATCACGAAATGATAATTGGTAAATGTGATCACAGCACCATCTTCACCTGGCCGCACGACACCTGACGAAGTTGGCAAGTAGTGTGCGGCAGGTAGCCAAAGTGAAGGGAATTATTTTTTAGCTCCATCAGACTGACTACTTTTGCAGACAACCGAAAGGCAATTAAAAGAGAGTAAAAAGAAAATGGAATGGAGTGGATTTGATCTCGTGACTTCATTGCTTACTTGCGTGACGTTTAACAATAGACCCCAACAGTTAGAGCCTTATAGCCTCTCGAAGAAAGGACAACACTTCCTCCAGACTCTTCCACATTCTACAATGTTTCCAGATGGCTTACCACCAGACTTAGAATTCTGTTCGATAATCAACTTTAATGGCCACCTTAAGTGAATGACTCGGACTTAGCCTCTGTGGCATCCGGCAGACGATTAATACTTTTTTGTCTATGGTTGTATATGATTTCAGTACACATAGGAGAACTTTTAGTGTAAATTTGTTCAGATACAACAAAAGTTTGTGAGATGATAGACTTTAATTTTATTTTCTCCTGTGTTTCGCAAAATTGTCTATTTTGAAGCAAAGCATCAGATTATCACAGTCGCTAGTTCAGTTTCTCGACTATCCGTCACAATAGTGCCACAAGTCAAATGTTAAGTGATTGTTCTGGTGTTGTCAGTACTGTACCGAGTGCTTCAACCTCAAGGCTATTGGAATGAAATGTTGTTTGGTAAACTCTACCCCCTCGGAATTCTACAAAATAATTTTTTTCAAAGGCTCTGTGGCCAAAGCTTGATCTGTAAATGTAAGCTGACCCCTATAGTCATCCATTAAACAATGTAAAAATGTTGAGCTCAGCAGCATTAATTTTTCAAATGACAAATTTGGGAAAAAACCTCATCTTATATTTGGGTAAATATGGTATAATATTATTGAGCTGAACTATAATTACACACTATGTAGGTATTAGTGATGATGATGATGATAATAATAATAATAATAATAATAATAATAATTGATGTAAAAGTTAGTGTCAAAATATGCTGCATTTCATTGCTTTTAGTGGTGGTATTACACATGCTAATCATGATCAGTTCCAGAAACACCATTACTATTACTACTACAATATGTTTCATTAATTTTATTTTCAGAAAAAATATCAGACACCATGTGTAACAAGGGGAAGAACATAGCTGTGGAATCTGACGTTAAGCTGAATGTCGGACACTGTGTACCGCCACAAACAGCAGTGCGGGTACCTGTATCTGGGAAGGTATTCGCATCATCTCAGGTTACGCACAGTACAGCTGTTTCAGAGCCAAGTGAACAGCAACCATTCGGTGGACCCTTACCTTCTAAGGAATCAGAGAAAGCATGTCACTCCCAGGCTTCTCACACTGAGGACCTTACAGATGGAGCTAACATTCATCTGGAAAAAACTTGCCCACTAGATTCAAAGCCATCTGGGATAGGACGTACTCATCCAGAAAGTGTAGCTACCATGAGTGAGGCAATTCCTGTAAGTGCTGCTTTTTCCTTGCAAACAACAAGTAGCAGTTCGTCGAGTGATGTGTCATCTAATAGAGGAACACCAACAAATACTGAATCGAAAATTCTCAATTCTAAACATGAAATAGATGTATTGAGAAATAAGAGTACAAGGCAGACTGCTGGCAATAACTGTCTCGTGAACAAAATAATTTTGTCTGAATGTTCAGACACTTCAGTGACCACAGATGTCTCCCAAGCTGAACGTAAGCGAGAGCCACTAAAAAATAGTTTGGAGAAGAAATCTCAAAAATGTGGCCCATCCAAACATTATGAGTCAAACGACGAAGGAGACTGTAAAGAACAACAGAACATTGCACATAGTGAACAAGTTTTGAGGAAGGATAGCGAGACAAAAAGGCTTAAATTGCGAAGGAGTAAAGGAACTGAAGGTAAAAAAATGAAAGATAACTTTGATAAAGTTAAGTTAACTGCTTCTGGCTCCTCATCAAGTCTGGTCAGTGACTACAGTGTGTTAGATAGCAGAGAGAGGTGTTACGCAGAGCCAGAGATAAGTGCTACCAGTACTGATTCCCACAGTTCCTATGGTGATGTGAAAATTGTTGTTAAGGTTTGTGACACATCACAAGAATTAATTGGAAATAAACTGTACAATACTGTCGACAGTGAACGAATGAATAGGGAAACTGAGGAAAGGAAACATTGTAAACAACATTGTTGGGAGAAGGTGCCTTACAGAGGTGTTTTCACAAAAGAACTGCAGACACAGCCTTGGAAAAACAAGTCTTGTGAAACACGAGAAAATCTTAGCTGCATTGGTACATGCCCTCAGCTCGACTCGGGACAGGAGCAGCTTCATCCCACAGGACTTAAATCATGTAAAACCTCAAGGCTTACGGGAAACAAATTGAATGTTGAAAAAACCTATGGAGATGATACAGTGCAAGGAAATAAATTACATGATGAAAGCGATGGTACTTCTGATTCAGATGATAATGAGGAGAAGCAAGACATGGTTTCCAAAGAATTAGATGAAACAATGAATGCGACATCTGCAAGTACATCTTATTTTAGTCCACCAGAAAAAATGTCTATGGCTAGAGCAAAAGAAATTGAGTCTGCAGTGGATGCCATAAGCTCATTTGAAGTGAATACACAGAAAAGTGATATCACTGTTGTAGATACGCAGATAAGCGTAAATCCACAGCTGAGTTGCTACATCCGTAGATTGTTAACAATGAGTAGAGAGAGCATTGAAAATTTGAGTGTTTCCATTAGCAGTACCTCAATACAACCTGAAGAAATAGTTAACTGTTCAACAAATCAACCATTAAACAATAACGAATTTGAGAACTCAAACTGCCGTAGAGCTTGGGTATCACTATTGTCTGGTAGACATGCAGATAAGTTAGAAATTTTACAGCAAAGGGCATTAGATATGAAACAAGGTACCGAACAAACTATTGACATTTGTGATACAGATGTTAAAATGTCACATCGTGCTAACTCCAGTAATTGCAATGATGTGCAGTTCACTGCTCCTACTGCCACACAGCTACCTGATGTTCATAGACAGGAGAATAGAGATTCTAACTCAGTTGAATTACAAGAAAATAAAAATTTTGAAGTAGGTGCACGAGCATTACAATGTGAAAAAGTGACCCCAAGTGGTGCCGGTGCTGTCAATGAAGTAAACCACAGTGATTTAATAGTAGCCATGAACAAGAGGATTATTAGTGCAATCAATGAAATGAATGGCACAGTCTCATCCCTTCCTTTGCAGTCAAATGTTACGGGACTGGAAAAGGCTGTCAGTAATACGGGTATGCAAAATGTTGCTGAAAGTACAATAGCTACTGACATTCTATCACCAAAAATGGATTTAAGTGACCTGGCAGAGAAATACTCTCGAAGAGTTTCTGACTTGTCCAAAAAACTGGAACGCCTTCGACTTGAGAAGCAACATATCATGGAGATGTCCAGTAGTGGTAGTGATAGAGAAGTGTGTGATGAAACTGCGTATTCAAGTCCTCCCCTGAAAATGAGCATTGTTCCAGATGTTAAGCACCCTGTAATTTCCCTCTACCAACCTGAATATGTGCAATCACAAATAGCACCACTGGCCAGTGTTATTGTTCCGACATCACATGAGGAATGTAATGGTGCAATTCACAATTTTAGAGGGAAACCACCAGTGTCTCTCAACCAGAAATTCATAAGGTATGTTAAATTCTTGTTACCATTCATTATCTCTGTTATGATACTACTTATTTATTTATCCTATGATGAAATCTCACATGTATATACAACATTTGTGGACAAGTATGCACAAGTTTGTGTAATCTTACATCTCCTAGTGAAGTACTCTGATCCATTTGATCATGTGGTGGAAGTCTGTTATCATTCCTTTGAACACACAGTCAGTTACAACACAGTGGATTGAATGTAAGGCGCACCACAGCCACAGTTTGCAGAACTAGCCCATTCCCACTTGTGCTTCAGGTAATGACATCTGCCTTGTCCAGATCATAATCCTCCAGTGACGTCTGGGGTTCTCAACTGGTTTATATTGACTAATGGTGACTGACTGCCTCCACTGGATTTCCTATGAATGGTTAACAGTGAAAGATGTGACTCAACCAACATCCAGAAATTTAAGAGCTGATACAGAGAGATGGTTTGAATACTTTAACTAATTAATGGAAAATCTCATATAAAGATGTGAAACAATTACTAACAAAGAGATAGAGGGGCTGGCCAGTACTTCTCCTCTTTCCCTTTCCTCTTTAGCCATTCATGCATCTTTCCATCCTACATCTTTATACTATACACCTCTTTACTTCTGTATGCATCCTCTTTGGTTTGAAGCTGGCACAGTACCTGCAGTAGAATATCTTTGGCTTCCCTCTGACAACCATGCCTCCATCCTTGCTACCTTCCCTGTTTTCCTTTCCCTGTTGCTTCATAACCTGGGTTGTGAGTAACTAAATCCACTTTCCCTTCTTCCCTTTCTTTCCCCTCTCTCCTCCCTGATGAAGGAACATTTATTCCGAAAGCTAGGAGCTTAAATTTTCGGTTGTTTTTTGTGTTTCTATCGGCTGTACTGAGCTGAGGTAAGTACTGGCCAGCCCCTCTATCTCTTTGTTAGTAATGGTTTGAATACTTTCCTTTTTATCTTTTTACATGTGAAAATACATGTGCTGCTACACTTGATGAGGGTAAACAGACTACTCATCACTATAATGTGTTAGCAGTTCCAGCTTTTGATCATTATTTTATGTAGTGATTAGAGACCTGGTGGAGCAACAGACACTTGGTCAGCAGGCAGAGGAGTGTGTGCAGGAGGGACACAGATTTTCATTCAGTTGTGTTCCGTTTTGCCAAATTCAGTGAGACACTGAACGGAATGCTTCTATCTCACTTCTTTCCTGAGAGAAGGGGAAGACTACTCCATTTTGGGATTTAAATACTGTATATTCTTACCAAGAGCTCACTGCTAATGATATCATAAAACGTTGTTGCAATGAATGCCCAATAAGTTAAGAATTTTGCATGCACTTCAAAAGAAGCTCCCATTTGCATTCCAAAAAAACTCTAAATGACAATTTTCTTTTTTCCTTTTTTGAAAAACAGGATTAACTTGTTAACTAAACTGATTAAAACTGCTGTCACATCATACTTTTCATGGCTTCTTTGTTATCCTGAAAGATGCATTCTATGACAGTATTGGCATAACTATTTTTGGGATATTCCCTTGCACTGCAGATCTCCATCTTATGTATTTCTATCAGAGCAAGATTCCAAAGAAAAATTGTTAACTTCACATAGCCTAATCAAATCACTCCCAACCTTTCTGAGACCATTACCCCCAAATGCAATCAGATATTAGGTAAGTACCTCCCCTCTTCCCACCATCACCCAAATTAGTGCCAAACTAAACTTTAGAATGAAAAAAAAAACATTTCTTTGAATACTTTCATTTTTAAAATGGTGTAAGATAATATGTATATTTTGTATGTGTTTTATTAAACTATGAATTAATGAGTCATTGAGATGATAGGAATTAGAGGAGTACGACCTTGGACATCTGCGATACTGTTTTGAGAAATAATTGAAGACTGTCTGTGTGGCAAATCATACTTTCATTTTTTGCAAATTAAGTGCAGAGTAAAACATTATTGCATTTTCAGTAATTTATGTAACATCATCTGAAATGCCTCACAGGTGTCAAAAACAAAGTGCAAACAATCATTCATGCTGTCATCCTTGGTGCTTTTCACTGGACTTTGAGTGGTTCAGTAACATGTATGTCCCCCATGAGTGTTTACTGCTGCCTGGCACCTATGTGGATTATTCTGTATGAGTCTATGGAAGTCACCCTTTGGTATCCATTTCCTTCCTCTTTGAGAGCTCTTGAGAGTTGGTGGAGAATCTGTGGTAGAAAAGGACATCCATGAACACATCTGTCAAGTGCATTCCACTAATGAGTTTAGATCAGGACTCACCACTGGCCATTCTATGACTTCAGTGTCCAGGCTTCACAAGATACCATTTGGGTCTAGGCATTATCCTGCATAAGAACAAATTCAGGTCCATCACTGTGTGCAGCAGCTCCCTCGTGGTCCAGCACCATCTGTTCAATGTAATGCCTAGTGGTAAGGTGATTGTGAACTATGACAAGATCTGTACATGTGTCAAGCTGATGCCTCTCCACACCATCTAAGAGCCTGACCTGAATCTTTTGATTTCCTGGACAACATTCGGCATGTACCATTCATGACGCTGTCCCCACATGCGATCACAGCCATTGCCTTGCACCAAATAAATCTGGACTTGTGTGTGAGAAACATATTTCGCCAGTAATGAGAGTATCCAAACAAGACATGTGGGTCATAGGGTTATTTCTCATAATCTGTGCCTTACAATATGATCAGACACAGTGGCTCAAGTGGCTCTTCTGGGATCATCTTGCTGTGCTCCTGCTGTAACTACTGGAAGGCAGGGATTGCGAGATATCGGTCTCCAGGTGAGCTTCTAATGTTTCAGCAACCTCGTCTGACTCACCTTGTGCACTGACCTTGTCTCCTTGTAGTGTATCCATAACCTGTGGATGACAGATGGAGAGACTGGCATCTGCTGCAACACAACATTAAAATTATTATTATTATTATTATTATTATTATTATTGGACGTAGCAGGACACAAATTACTAACACCTCACCACATCTTTAAGAACCTGAGACACTATGCATTGTGCTAAAGTGTCCACAAATGTTGAACGAGCATATCTAGTCTGTTACCATGTCCCAAAAGCTTCGATTGTAGCTATATTTCTAACTGAAATTTAATTATAACAAATTTTACCAAGAACAATGTATTTTTAATGGATCATCAACATGCTGTTGCCTTCAAATGGCATACTCTCAAAATATGCAAGTTAGAATAATTCTTTTACCCCAAATATGATATTTCTCATCATTTTATTACAATGAATAATACAATTAATGGCAGGTCTATCTGACATGCTAAAAATCACTATACACATCCAGAAAGACTCCACAAAGTACTATTCCGTGCTATGACATCAGAAACTTGGCATGTTCAACGCTCAATGTTCGTATGCCTAAGTGTACCGACTGCTTTAGGAATATCAATGTTTTTATGGTGAAGAAAGTGTTGTTGTTCACTGGCAGTCGCCTACATCCCCACATGTCGACTGATCAGATTACAGACCATACCATTTGATTTGTAGATTAGATATTGGACAAGTCTTGATATTATAACTTAAGAAAAACAAAATTAAAGTAATGGACATATATAGACATTCACAGACTTGCACATCTGTAATGACAATTATGGGTCAGGTAATTCCCCATGGCCTAGTAAACCAGACTGTAGTTATGGGAAGTGAAGGACAAGAAAGGGAAACAGACTGGAGTGAGACAGTTTTGTAGCCAATGTTGTTCAATCTGTACATTGTGCAAGTAGTAAAGGAAACCAAAGAAAAATTTGGAAAGGATATTAAAGTTCAGGGAGAAGAAATAAAAGCTTTGACTTCGTAGATGACATTGTAATTCTGAAAGAAAAGTTAAAGGACTTGGAAGAGCAGTTGGGTAGAGTGAATGATCTCTTGAAAAGAGATTCTAAGGTGAACATCAACAAAAGTGAAATGATGGTACTGGGATGTAGTCACATTACATCAAGTATTATTGAGGGAATTAGATTAGGAAATAAGAGACTAAAAGTAGTAGGTGAGTTTTGTTATTTTGGCAGCAAAGTAACTGATGATGGCCGAACTTAAGAAGCCAAAGCACTTCTGAAAAATAACAATTTGTTAGCATTAAATATAAATTTAATTATTAGGATATCATTTCTGAAGGTATTTGTGTGGGTGGTTAACGTGGACAGTAAAACAGCTCACACAAAAAGGGAAAAGAAGCTTTTGAAATGTGGTGCTATGGAACTATCTTGAAGATTTGACGGGGAAATTCAATAGCTAAAGAGGGGGTATTGAATCAAAATGGGGTGGAAGAGAAATTTATGGCTCAGTTTGAGTGGATGGAGGGATTGGTTGATAGGACATACCATGAGGCATCAAGGTGGTGTCACTTTGGTAATGAAGGGAAGTTTTGGTGGTAATTTTTGTAGAGGGAGACTAAGGCTTGAACAGGATAGATTATCATGGAGAGCTGCATCAATTGAGTCTCTGATCTGGAGATGACAATGACAAAAATTAGAGAGCATATAAAATTAGAAAAGCAAAGTAACCAAGTAAAAGTAAAAATATCATTGTTTCAGTCGCCAAAGTTTACCTGTGATGGGCATAATGTGGAAAAGTACTGTTAAATGACAAATGTTTAATTTAGCCATTAGTGTTTGCAATCTTCAGAAAACTTCTTAAATTGTTAAAGGAAATGGAAATTTCTGGTAGTAAACAAACAACTTTGTCTGGGCTGGATTTTAAATGAACAAATTGCATTTAGCCAATACTAAAATTTTAAATATTTTATGGCAGTTGATTTCCCTAGTTCGTGTGATGTAGTGCCCCATAAGAAGATAGTTGTTCGTTGTTATATGATTTCCATGGTTCACTATATTTGTTGCAGCAGTTCCCACTCCCATGTACATTTCTCAGTCACACAGGACATGACATAGCCATTCCCCCCATCCCATCTACTCACTGCGGTTCAGAATTCTAACTGAAAGGAACAAGAAGGAAATGGAAAGCCCACTAACAGGTTGAGATCCCTATTGGAAATGTAAAACATTTGCCATTTAATTCTACTTCTTCATTCTGTGGTTCGTTGCTGGCAAAACTCTCTCGTTTCAATGAAGCTTTTACTTATAATTGGCTACTTTGCTTTTCCAGTTTTATATGCTTCCTAATTACTGTAATAAAATAATAATTTGTTTCATTTTATTAGATGTGTACTCCCCATTTGTCTAAGTTTCCTGTTATACTCTTAATTCTGATTTCACAATTGTGATGTTACAACATTTTAAACTTTTTTTTTTACACTTTACTGCTTGCATTTGAAACCAAGCATGCTCATGTACCCTCTGTAAACATAATTCTTCCAGTTTTGAAATATGGTGCATGAGCAGGTGTGGTAAATGACTTTAAGTAACCACTGTGAGTGTTGGATAATGACTTGACATGTTATTTTTGTAACAAGATGTTGTGTATATTGTTATTTTATTGTTCTTCTTAGCTTGTACCTTTTTTATATTTTTAATTGTTTACTTTTTATAATAATTTTGAACAGTAGAAAATCCACGAAAAAATAACGACAGCATTCTCTAGTTGGTGAGGCTGGCCAGAGATAGTGGGCATGTAGTCAGGAGAACTTTTGTGAAGTTTGGAAGGTAGGAGATGAGGTTCTGGGGAAGTCGTGAGCAGTTCTTCGATAGCTCAGTAGATGGAGCACTTGCCCCTGAAAGCCAAATGTGCCTGTTTTGAGGCCATCTTGCACACTCTGCTGCAGAGTGAAAAATTCAGTTTGAAAGTATACATATGAAGGAAGGACTTAGCTATTGATAATATTAGAAAAATTTTAAACATGGCTGAAGCAGCAACTGTTGATAATCTTCACGGCAAATGATAACAGCCAAACAGTTGCAGAATAAAGATTTATTGAAATCCTTGTTGACCAAGGTTTTGATACATCTCATTATACCTTCAGCAGAAGAAAATACACCTGAACAGGATGACACCTTCATTAGCAAAAACCTTAGCAACATAACTGACATAGAAGAAAAAAACACTTATAGCTTTAAGTAACCATGAAAATTACCAAAGTATTACAAGCACAAAAACTTTCAGTCACTTACTAAAATCACATCCTGCAGTGGAGATGCATAAAACAATCGTGCAAAAGGTGTCATCAGTAGTTAAAATTAAAACATCACCTCCATCTGTACATCATAATTATAAATAAAGAAATAAAACTTATGAGAACCATTTAAAACATCTGCATACAATAGAAAATATGAACACCAATTTGCCCGTGTTCTAGCGCCAAGCAGGTGAAGCTTACGCTAAGGAACATATCCCACAAGATAGGGCACTAGTGTTATGCATGAGAATCTTGTGCAAATTAAGGGCTAGAGTACATACTATCAAAAATGAACAAAGAAAATCATTTAAACCACGCATACACATCGAAAACTGCGAATAACAATCATCAAAAATAGTAAAATCCCAACGAGACAGGAAAGGAGTATCTCACCATGACTGACTAGAAGCTAGTTTTCTTGTCTGTTGATCATGGTGAGATGCTCCTTTCCTCTCTCGTTGGGATTTTACTATTTTTGATGATTGTTGTTCGCGGTTTTTGATGTGAATGCGTGGTTTAAATGATTTTGTTATGTTTTTTGTTCATGACAATAGATTGTTTTGATTTACAATATTTTGTTCATTTTTGCTAGTATGTATTCTAGCCCTTAATTTGCGCGAGGTTCTCATGCAAAAGACTAGTGCCCTCTCTTGTGGGATATGTTCCTTAGCGCAAGCTTTACCTGTTTGTCACCAGGACACAGGCAAATTGGTGTTCATATTTTCTATTGTATGAGGGTGTTTTGAATGGTTCTCATATGTTTTATTTATTAAGACAGAGGGTTTAAATTAGCACAACCTCCAAAATTGTATGTATCCCAGTGGTTTAATGTTCGCAAGTGTCTTGCAGTTACTATAAGTGCCCTCTGTCAGTGAAATTGTCTGCCCTAGTGCATCCACACCCTCTTTAGGCTAGTTCACAAGCTAAGTATTGATAATATGTCGTGTTCACATCAACTCTCTCTCTATAATTACGCTGTACAGATGGAGGTGATATTTTAATTTTAACTACTGATGACGCCTTTGGCACGATTGTTTTATGCATCTTCACTGCATGATGTGATTTTAGTGAGTGAGTAAAAGTTTTTGTGCATGTAATACTTTGGTAATTTTCATGGTTACTTAAAGCTATAAGTGTTTTTTTCTTCTATGTCAGTTATGTTGAAAAGTTTTTTGCTTATGACGGTGCCTTCCTGTTCAGGTGTATTTTGCTTCTGATGAAGGTAAATTTAGATATACCGAAATTGTGGTCAAGGACTTCAATAAATCTTTATTTTGCAACTTTTTGACTGTTATTATTCACCATGAAGATGATATTAGACAGAAGATGAGTGCCACTTCATAAGTTGCAGGAATAGTTCAAGTAGGACTGACAGAGACAGTGTTAAAAATAATGTCCAGTCTCTGGTTTATGGAACTAAAAAAGAGTCAGTAGGTACTCCGATTCCATCAAAAATATTATCAGTACTTACTTTTTACTTATTCTTTAAACAGATTACTACATCAGGTTATGTAACAGTTTGATATACAAGAAATCTATGGTATTTTGTTGCAAAAACTTTTACATTGCTGTTACACCTTATACTGTTCTGTTTCAGAGATATGTGTACTCCCCATGAACTGTCAACAATAATAGAAGTGAATTCTCCACAAGTACCTCAGGCACAGGCAGCTAGTGCTACTGAATTAGTCACAAATATTATGGAAGATAAAATTATTGATAGTAATACGCAAAGTTCTATCCCTGAAGTATCTGCAACTAAAGAGAAAAACAATAGTTCTGTTGAGGAAGGGCCTTCATCTGCTGAAGATAAGAGTTTATCAGATTGTGGTGGAGATGTTGTAAAAGATATAATGGCCGAACTCTTACAGCGAAAATTGTTGACAAGCCCTTACCACTGGTTGAAAGATGAATATGAAAAGAAGCTTGCAGAACATGAAAGTTCAGTGGCTGAAGCAGCCTTGTCCAATGAGGATAGCGAGAGAGAAAATTTAGGTGCAAAAACTTCAAAAGAAATTTTAAGTAGCTCACACAACGTCACAGATACTCCAGAACACACGTCGTTCCAAACATCTTCAAAGTCTGGAAACCTAAATATTGAAGAAGAATGTCCATTTGCCCATAGTACTAGTGTTCACCAAACAGATTTGCACAATGTGTTTGAGAAACTGGGAATAGGATGGGCAAACAGCATGCTACAAAAAACTCGACAAGCAATGACCTACAGTTCTTCCAGCTCAGAGAACTCGCATGATTTTTCTGCATCACGCAAAAAGAATTCTGTAAAAGATGTAAAAACATCCATGGAGGAACATCATGCTTTGAAATGTGAAACTAGTAAGTCAGCTGTGATCCAAGACTTACTGCAGTACAAAAAAGAGCATTTTGTATCTGCAACCTTAAGTTTAAAAGATGTTCCAAAGCAGAAGTCAACTAACCCTGAAAATTCTATAAAATCAAATATTCCTAAAACCAGAGAAACAGACATTTCTACTGCAAGGGATGAGTTATGTGTTGATGAATGTTTAAGTATAAAAGTTCCGAATATTTCTTTAACTACAAAATTAAAACTTTCTGTAAGTGGTTCTAACAGCTCATCATGACAGTAACATTTATTGCTGCCTGTTCCACTAGTCAGCCTAAAGGTTAAAAATTTGTTTTGTTTAATAGATAAAGTTTTACTGTGTATTGATATACTTGTGTATTTGTCTGTATATGTATAAACTAAATTTATTGTTGTGTCTGTTCTTGTATTAAAATTTCGTTTTTATTTGACAAATAAAAAACTGTTATGGTAACTATTAATTATACCTTTCACTGTAAAGCTTTGGAAAAAATGACATACTGTTTTAGAGAGCTAAGTAAGTGACTTAAGGTCTTTCATTCTTATATTTTTGACACAATTACATAAACATTTCACAATGTGATTACCAATTTCGACCACCCGTTGATCATTTCCAGACTCTCAGTATGTAAGAAGAGGGTACCAATAAACTATATGATGTATACAGTCCACCAAGTACATATGTAATAATAAAAATGATTCTTTTTTATTATGTAGATAAAAATTTGGTAGGTTTTATAATGTGTCTTTGTGTCCTTTTTATCTATTGACTGATGAAAGATGACCAATGAGTAGTCAAAACTGATAATGGCATTGTGAAATGCTCATGTGATTGTGCCACAAAATATAAAAGTAAAAATCTTTTGTGCTTTGTGTTATATAGCTTTTAAATATGTCTTAAAGGACACCTTGAAAAACAGTATGGGCTGCATTTAAAAGGTGTTTATAGCCATACCAGCGTTTGAGTGTACAGCATTTAACAGCAGCAACATACATGGCAATCTGTGTACTGTGAGACTAACGGTGGGTTGAACATCATAAAGTATTTGTCATTGATACAGAGACAAGCAATATCTGCCACTGGTGCTGCGTTGTACACTCAAATAATGATTTGGCTATTTAATATTTTAAATGAAGCTCTTGGTTTTTTTAAATTTGCTTTAACAAATAAAAATAAGTCTTCAAAGTATCCCAGGAATCCAGCATTCCTACTCCATCTGCATATCTATTCCTCAACATGACACAGGGTACTTTAAATCACTGCTAGCATTTCCTTTCCTGTTCCACTCAAAAAACGAAGCAAGGAAAAATGACTGTCTGTTCCCTTTTAGCAGCAGTTTTGCACATTGTTAGAAACAAGAAGAAATTAGATACTCAGTAGAGGTAAAATTAATTTTTGGCAGTCTTGTTAAATATAAAGAGCATTCTAGGCTTTTGCAGATGTACTGTCATCAAACAAGGGGGGGGGGGGGGGGGGGGGGGGGTTGGAGGGAGAGAGAGAGAGATTGATTTTGGTAATATCCACTATCATAATAGTAATATCTTTCTGTACAAGTGGTAGACAGTTGTTTGAAGTGCTACATACTAAATAGATGATAGTGTTTTTGGTTGGTAAAGAAACCTATACAAATATATGCAATTAAAAACTGCCTGGGTAATAGTTGTTTTACATATCAATATGCTCCTTTCCACTTGTCTGCACTTTATTTTTGACAGTTCACAATGTGATTGATTTTTTATTATTACAATTCTGTCCTGAAAAACCACCTCCTATGATGGTAGATGTGTACATTGACATTATATGAATCACCATTATTTTAGCAAAATCTTAGAAAATACTTCGAAAACAGGAGTTGCAGAATATGAGATAAAAAACCAGAAACTCTCACAATTTGTTGTTCAACGAACGTACTATGACAATGTCTTTGCTAGAATGCCACATTGTAAACAGCACTCATCAGTCACAAATGAAGGAAGCAGATGAAGTAATCTGTAAAGGACTTATACTTTTCATAATTTACCCTCATTTCACGTTGCACTTAAAAAGTCAAAACAAATATTGCTCATCGGCGTATGATGGATAAAGCATAAACTGGCCCCACCTTTCAGGTATTTGTGGGGAGTAGTACTTACTTATAGTAATTTGCTTGGAATTAAATGTTGTCTGTTAGAAACGTAAAATTACTGTTACTTTGCAAACACTGACAGCAGTGAAAATCGATAATACCTATTAAAATATTCCGAGCGGAACTACAGCATCAGGGACCACTAAGACTTTTGCATTCGAGTCGTACATCAGTCTTTCTATAACACATGAATGTCATCCACTGTATATTTTCTTTTAATGAAATCTATTGTTTTCATCCAAGAAAGTAACAATTTGGCCTGTCAGAGTATCACGCTTGATTTAAAGGTTATAATGTTAGCAAAGAACATTATTCTGTGTATTCAACACATTGATTTGTATTGTCTCCGGGGGAGGTTAGACAGGGTACTTTATTAGATTACTTTTTTAACATTCTAAACAATAAAATTAGTCTACACAGAATCATTTCTAGCACAAGTGCGAACCGTAAGTCTTGTCACCACTGCAGAAAATATTTCTCCTGCAGTGTTTCCTGTGTCTGTCAGTACTGTCTGACAAACAAGTTGGGGCTCAGCTGCCTATAATACAGGGGGCCACAACAGTAAATTACATGCTGGTGCCGGCCGGTGTGGCCGAGCAGTTCTAGGCGCTTCAGTCTGGAACCGAGCGACCACTACGATCGCAGGTTCGAATCCTGCTTCGGGCATGGATGTGTGTGATGTCCTTAGGTTAGTTAGGTTTAAATAGTTCTAAGTCTATGGGACTGATGACCTCAGATGTTAAGTCCCATAGTGCTCAGAGCCATTTGAACCATTTTTTACATGCAGGTAGGCTGTGAGTGGCGATTTCACAGGCGAGTCTTGCTGCACCACATACCTGAACACAGTCGGGATTTTTCATATTTTCTTGTATGGTCAGTGAAATGCTAATATAAAGTCTCATAAGGATATCAACCTCTTTCACAATCTGGGACAGCATCACTTGTGAGCTGCTTCCCCCAGCAAAAAAACCAAAGCTTTTGTTAGACCAAATACATCTTTGCCATGGAGTAATCCCCAGTAATGTGTCAAACAAGAATACAAATTTACAGCAGATAATAGAACAAAAAGATGTAAATAACTATTACATAAACCTGATTGTGAGAAACATGTACATGTGTTCATATTCATAGTGGCATGGGCTTTCCATCTGGCTGGATACTGTCACATGACTTAGAAATGAAAAGTGAAAGTACAAAACAGAAATTTTACTCAACTATCATAAATGCATACATACTGTTTTTAATCACTACATAGGTGATTACAAGTCACCATCACTCAATTTCTTGTTGCTACTTTATTTGTAAATAGCATTGTCCTCTGTGCCATCAAGGGCATTAGAAACAACTTTCTTTTTTAAATGCATGATGAACAGTTTTACTCGGTATACATTTCCAAGATTGCTCAATCAACTCCTACACTTGAGACAAACTTGCATGCTTAACACATCCTCCAAGTGTTAACTGACTAGATTATTTCATTAGCTATTGTGTGTACATATTTTTAAGTTTGTCCTTAAATGATGGCTTATTTAAACAAACATCTAATGGCTATAGCATTGATGTCATCCAAACAGCCAAGTCCATTCTACTCTCTCTCTCTCTACTACTTTTCTCTTTACAGCCTAGATGGTATGACTTGTACATGAATATAAAACTACAAGCATGTGTGGGAAACCTAGCTAGGGGCCAGAATGACATTCCTATACAAGTTTCATCCAGTCTAATACCATGTCCTCTGTGGAACATCTACTTTTATAGCAAATATAATAATGCTGTTTGGAAGCACCTCAAACTTGGATAACATCTTGCATTTAGAAATAGTGAATGGTGCCACTTTATGGCCAGCAGTTCTCCAAGCTGCTTTTCATCACCCCTTGACAGTATCTTCACATCTTTCTTCCGTTTTACTTCTACTGTATAATTTATTGACATATCAAAATACACCAGCGTTTGGGATACATTACATATCTGACCATGAAGATCATCATTTTTGATGCACTGTCTGATTATGAGAAACTGAAATTCAACAAGTTTTTCTCGTGGTTTTATAGCAGCCTCTGTGCATCTGAAGTGTGCCTGTGAGGAGAAAATACCCAGTGTTTCATCAAATAGGCAACCCAATTGTGGTTCCTTTGAAAATTGTGATTTTCTGCTATCAAGCAACTTAATTTGCTTTATTTATCTTGGATAATTTGTGCACTCACAGGCTTCTATCATTGCCTCGTAACAAAATCATTCAGCAAAACTTCCATCATATATTAGTGACTGGTTTGTCACCCAGAAAATGCTTTAGGATTGTTGGAACAAGCTAAAAGTTCTTTCGTTTTCTATCTCCTCCGTCTTACATTATTCTCATCAAACCCAAATCGCTGACCTGCAACACGATTTGATGTTTCCTCAATGAGAGAAATCATTTCTCTTTTCAGCTCTGCAGTATAGAGAACACACTTCATTGTGGTAGGCTAAAATCTGCCACTTCACAAAAGTAGACTTAAACAAAGGATGAAATCCAAATGTACCATCTGCAAACAATTGGCCTGTGGAATCAGTGGAAGAAACAAATGTAGTTAGGGTTGAGGGTGGGAAAAGGGGGGGAGGGGCTCAGTGCAGGGGAGAAGCTTCACCCATTGCATGCAGTGAAGGTAACACGATTCACATTGATGATCTGGTATTGTAGAAATCTCTCGCAGAAGAAACGAGGTTTCATAAAAGCGCATTTGTAAGGACACTCGTGTTCAAATGGGGCACATACTTTTACTAGTGAATGTGAAATTAAATTGAGTCAGCAGGACACTTATTATTGCAACATCACAAATGTTAGCAGCATTGAGAAATTACTAGATGTACATTGACGAGTGCTGATGGCTTTCGAAAGGAGCTAGAACCGCTGAAATGTAAAACTATACTTACTGTAATCACCAGCTTCTGCAAGTTTCTTAAAAAGTCCATTTTGAGGGTGTGTGTGTGTGTGTGTGTGTGTGTGTGTGTGTAAAGAAATTTTTTTTTATTGATATGAGTATCTGAAAAACAGCTAAATTCAAAGATTAGCAATGTTAAATGTGAATTTTTGCCCAATTAAAAATAGCTATACAAAATACTGAAAGCACTAAGACAGTGGCTTCTGTGGCATTTTTCAGAACTTCCTTAGGCTTTTCCTCCGAATCCATACCACAGGCACATTTTTAGACAGCAAAACTCGTGGTTACTCCACTGTTTGATTTTACATTAGTATTGTAATTTATACCACTGCTGACAAACTGCACATTGTGGCAGTGGGTAGTATTTAATGTAAAATAAATGGCCAGTGAGCTTCATGTTATCTCCAGTTAAGGCTAATCGTTAGTTCCTTCATAGGAAAAAATAGCTCCTCACATGCTTCTCACCGTAGACAAGGTGACTAAGGTAGATTCTATGGACCTTTTCTGTCTATTTCTGCATACAATTCAAGGAAGTGAGCTCATGTTTGTGGTAAAGTATCAGCAGAATGAACAGTTAGACATTAACTGAAGTACAGTTGTAATAAATGTGTGAGAAGGGAGAGGGTGGTGAGAATGAGGAGATTTTGTGTGTCATTCACAAAGATAAATACATGTGAACAGACTCTGCAGTTAAGAAAGTACGCAGTAACCAAAATAGTGATTTCGAAGTGCTATTTTCATACCTGTTACTTTGTGTGGGGTGTTAACATACTGGGCAAAGAGCAGCTAGTTATCTCCTATTAAGGGTCTTGTAATCTTTTCCATTTGTCATATAAGAACAAACAACTTTTCATGTGGTACTCATCATATCGAGCCATCTGTCTCCATCTGAATCTACTTCTTTCACACAATTCTAGTAGGGAAGTTAAATTCAGCATGTAAAGTAACAACAGTAGAAACTGAGCTATTAATTGAAGTGAAGTTGCTGTAAGAATGTGAAGCAGTCAGTATGGAAAAGGGAGAGAGACGGGGGGGGAAGAATCTGTATGTTTATATGTCAGTGTCTTCGTGAGTGTAACTCGCTGCTGTTACGAGATACCCAGTACTTAAAAAGGTGATGTCCAAGTACTTTTTCCGTATCTGTCACTTCATTTGTAATACGTAATGTAAAAAAAGTCAACAGAGAGCAGCATGTTGTCTCAAATAAAGGGTCTTATTAACTTTTCCATTTGTCTTGCAAGAGTGAATAACCATTCATGTGGTGTTAATGGTCAAATTGACAAGATGACTTAGTGTAGTTTCTATGGAGTCATCTCTATCTATTTCTTTTGCACACTTCCAATAGGGAAGTTAAATTCAGCTTGGAAAGTAACAGCAGTAGCAACAGTTAGACGTTAATTGAAGTGAAGTTGTTGTAAGAGTGTGAGAAAAGGAGAGACGTACACTGGAGTGAGAAAACTCGTGGGTTAGCGATACGCACATATACAGATGGCAGTAGTTTCATGTTCACAAGGTGTTTAAAAAAAAAAGGCAGTGCATTGATACAGCTGTTGTATGTACTCAGGTGATTGATGTGAAAAGGTGTCCAACATGATTATGGCTGCATGTCAGGAATTAACAGAATTTGAACATGGGATGGTAGTTGGAGCTAGACTTATGGGACATCCATTGTTAGAGAATTCAGTATTCCGAGATCCACACTGTCATTAGTGTGCTGAGAATACCAAATTTCAGGCATTACGTCTTGCCATGGACGACACACTGGGCAGCAGCCCTCACTTAATGACCAAGAGCAGCAGCATTTGCTTATAGATGTCAGCACTAACATACAAGTACGCTGCATGAAGTAACTGCAGAAATCAGTGTGAGATGCACAGTAAACATATCCGTTAAGACAGTGAAGCGATAGGAAGGGTCTTTCTGTTTGCATGTACGTGTCTTTGTGAGTGTCGGACTCTGCAGTTATGAGATGACCCTGCATCCAAACAGACGATCTTGATGTGTTATTTCCATATCTATTGCTTCATGTTGTAAAGTTCCTCCCTTCTATAAAATGTTAATGGGCTTACAGAGTGTTTAACTGACTATATTTTGTAGTGTTGTCAGTGTTTATGGAAGACAGAATGTTAGAACAATATACACACATAAAAAAAAAGTTTTGCATCACCTCTGTTCCGAGAGTTCCGGAACCTGTACAGAAAATTGGAATAGAGATCAACATAAACATCATTTCCGCCCTTTTTATTGCTGCTGAAAACCACACATTGCATGTTGTACCACCATAAAGAGAGACTTTCGGAGGTGGTGGTCCAGATTGCTGTACGCACCAGTACCACTGATACCCATTATCACGCCCTGTTGCATTGATGCATGCCTGTGCTCATTGTGGCATTACTATCCACAAGTTCATCAAGGCACTGTTGGTCTAGGTTGTCCTTCTCCTCAATGTCAATAGGGTGTAGATCCCTCAGAATGGTTGGTGGGTCACGTCATCCTTAAACAGCCCTTTTCAATCTATCCCAGGTATGTTCGATAGTTAATGTTTGGAGAACATGCTGGCCACTCTAGTCGAGCGTTGTCGTTATCCTGAAGGAAATCATTCACGAGATGTGCATGATGGGGCACAAATTGTTGTCCATGAAGATGAATGCCTACGAAAATCATTATTCAACATGGTGGCATTGCTGTCAGGGTTCCTCTGAGCCATAATCCATATGTAGCAGTCATCCACTGCAGTAGTAGCCCTTGGGTGGCCTGAGTGAGGTATGTTATAGTCAGTTTCTCTCTCTCTCTCTCTCTCTCTCTCTCTCTCTCTCTCTCTCTCTCTCTCTCTCTCTCTCTCTCTCTCTCTGTATCTCCCCCATGTCTGAACAACATCTCTTTGGTTCACTCAGAGACATCTGTACACTTCCCTTGTTGAGAGCCCTTCTTGGCATAGAGTAACAATGCAGATGCGATCGAACCACAGTATTGACTGTCTAGGCATGGTTGAACTACAGACAACACAAGCCGTGTACCTCTTTCCTGGTGGAACGACTGATACTGATCGGCTGTCGGACCCCCTCTGTCTAGTAAGCACTGCTCTGGTATGGTTGTTCTGGGAACCGGGTTGATGCAAAACTTTTTTTGATGTGTGTATTAGTAGACAAATGTCGTTGTGGTCTCATTGGCTAGGGTGTGTTCTTTGTTCCTGTATAAGCCAAAATTATTCGTCCAAGGCATTTCAGTGATAAGTTGCTGCAATATTCTTGCTTTTTATTATCTGTATTTATTTATGAGGTATTATTATACCCAGTACCTTCTGGAACAGGATGTAATTCAGACTAGTATTAACATGACTGTCTTATTGAAACCGCTTTTCAGATATAACCTATGAAATGCTTTCTGGAAATAATTATTTACATTAAGATGTATGTACCTAGTAGTGAATAACAAAGGTTGCAAATTTTGACAATCTAAAAAATAGACAGTTGACTGTTATCAAAAATAAAATTAGAAAAATTACAAATGAAAACAGAAATTTTGTTTATATGATAACTGAAGCATAATGATATAAACTTCACTGAAAAGTAGTTCTTGAATCATTTAAGGTGATATTTGCAATTACTAATTTTCACGCTTCAAAATCAATGTTGGGAAATGGCTTGATGTGAAAAATGAAAAATACTTTATCGGAGAAATATTGTTCTGAGGATCAAATATATGCAGAAATATCTTCAGCTGTGGAGTATATACAATTTAAGTACGAAAATTAACTCGGCTCAGGCTATAATTTATATGAAATTAAAAATTTCCATCGACATACGAAAGTTCCAAGGAGGCAAGATCCATTACAATATTTCTCCACGTGGCATTGGACAGAGAATGAGTGCAATACTTTGTGACTTTACACATGGGAATTAATTGTTTCATAAACAATTTTATCAAAAGTTGAAGGTTCTGGAAGCCTTTGATTTTGAAAAGTGTTTTCATTACATGTATATCTAGCAAACTGACAATTAATGAAACTGAAATAATGCATTTTCTCTTACTGACAAATGGCACAAGTCTAGTTTCATGGAATAAGTAAATACATTTCCAATAACATTACAACAAAATGAAGTTGGAATATGCTGGAGAGGTTCTGGATCCTATTTAAAATTCAATAAAAGTATTTTTGAACTGGATTTACAATAATTTTAATGTAGACAGTTATATGCTTTCTTATAATTTACAGATGAAACAGCAAAAGAAAAGATTTCTTGGGTAAACAGAAAACTACTTTAACCTAGGTAGGTTTTGTACTACATACTAGGCACTGAAAGCTAACAGTTCTCTGAAACCTTAGGGATAAAAACTTCAAAACAGTAATCCAGAGTTAAACATAACATTGGATACAGTAGTAAACATTAAATCATTTCTGTCATTAGTCTTTTTAAATTTCAATTAAAATTTGCTAGTTTTACTGCACACAATTCACAAAAAATTATACACAGCAATAATTTTAGAAAATCACTAAGAATATTCTTTTTCTGTAACTGTTGCAACTGATCCAAATAATCTAATATTTAAAAAAACCACTCATGTATGGCATATCATTACTCTTTCTGACAAAAATAATCCCCCTTTAAATTTTACACTGAAAAATCTCCCTATTTTTATTTAAATCACCAATGTCTTGCCAGTGTCAGACAACTTTGAAGATTTTCGCATCTGATAGCTCAAACTCAATAAACATCAGTAACTTATCACAGACCAATGTCCATTATTTTACCTAACTTCCTTTTAACCATTTTTCAGTATTTCATATAGCGTACCATCATATTTACGTCTACATCTATCGGTTCTCCCTTTTATTCCAGTCTCATATTGTTTGTGGAAAGGATTGTTGGTATGCTTCTTTGTGGGCTCTAATCTCTCTGATTTTATCCTCATGGTCTCTTCGCAAGATATAAGTAGGAGGGAGCAATATACTGCTTGACTCTTTGGTGAAGGTATGTTCTCGAAACCGTAACAAAAGCCCATACTGAGCGACTCTCCTGCAGAGTCTTCCACTGGAGTTTATCTATCATCTCCGTAACGCTTTCGTGATTACTAAATGATCCTGTAACGAAGCGCGTTGCTCTCCGTTGGATCTTCTCTATCTTTTCTATCAACTATCTGGTACGGATCCCACACTGCTGAGCAGTATTCAAGCAGTGGCCGAACAAGTGTACTGTAACCTACTTCCTTTGTTTTCGGATCATTAAAAAGAAGTACAATGAATGATAAACCAGAGCACCAGTAAGTTGCTAATATTCCATTTCTGTAACATCCTCATCATGATCATCTTCATCATAACTGCAGAATTCTTATATATGTTGCAGAATAAACCTTGTCTCAGTATCATAAAACTTCAGTATTACATAATGTTTCATCTCAACATAAATCTCATCCACATCACAGAATCTCTTACAAAACTTCTTCAAAACATCACCTATATACCTCAAATAGAAAACTACTCTGAATTAGAAACATCACATTCGTTCATAATAGTACAACATGTGTTTTAAACTAAGAATAATATACTTTGCTTCATCCTTTATATATTTCATGTAACCATTAACTTCATGTTGGTCTGAAAATTGACACACTCCATTATATATTCCTCTTATAAAGGTACTACAATAATGGCTAAAATAACAGAGCTTACAAAATTCTTACATTTTCATTTTTCTCAGACATATTTTCCAACCGCAAAGACACTAGATATTTTGGTACTGGTAATGCTAGCTGATTGTAATGACTTTACTTTAATCTGACTTTCATTTACATAAAAATTTAAATTTCTTTTTCAAAGTGCACATATGTTACCTGATATGACAGTAATTTCAGATCTGTGTATCTCCAATTAAATCCAAATGACAATAATACAAAATAACATGTCATGGTTTAAGTAATACATTTAAAAAATATTCCCTTTCTAACTGTGGCTCACATGAACAACTTGAGATACCTGGACAGTAAAGAAATACAAAAATATTAATAATGCTGTACATATCAGAGGCTTGTCATTATAAAAAGTAAATAAACCTTATTCTTCTGCTTACTAGTCCGTGCAGCATGTAAATTTAAACTGAAGAAATATTTATATGCAAAAACTATAAATCAGATAGTCCATATTGACAAAGTTAAGTAGAATAGGCAAATATCAAAAAATTTTCACATCACACAGACAGAATGAAAGTATATAGTACACTAAAATTGTTTCATGCAAAAAATGTTTTCATTTGTCAGAAATAAAATGTACTTTCAGTAAAGAGTTATTTTCATAAGAGCAATTTGTATTTTTTTTTTTAATTAGATTGTCTACATCTCAAGTAGTGGCCTCATCTGTAGTTATCTTTTCACTCTACATCACAATTTGTTTACACTGTTTGGTTTCTACCTTGCTTCAGTCTCATTCTTTACTTAGAATAGTCAGTAATTACCATTTTTTATTTTTACACGATAGGTCAATTAAATTATTGCTATATCATAACAATAATCATAAAGACCTAACATATTTCCATTAATCCTCACTTTCACAAAACATTCTACTCACCTTATAATTCACATTAAACATTGTCAACTGCATAAACTCATCTTATAGAAACATGACAACAGTAGTATAACATTCATATCTTCATTGCTATGTTGGGGATATCAAATTCAGCATTATGACATTCAACATTACCTACTTTACACAAAACAGGATGAGAGCATATTCATTTCTCACACATTCGTTCTACTGTGAGTGATAAATACTTCAAAATGTATGTGAAAGACTCAAAATAGCTGACACTTATGATAAATATTTCTATACACAACTCTGCTTCTCGTATTACATTTAATAACTTACATGCTCTTCGTATATTATTCTTACCATTGCTTATCAATAGAAACAAATTTATTGATTCTGTATCTTGCCAATGCTGAATACAGTTATGTATTTTATTCCAGAACAATTTCAGCCTCTTACCTATAGGCATTCATGTGAAAATTCCACGTATGAAATATTTGAGGTTCCAAATAATTAACCATCTTTACTAATCAGTTCTAGTAATGGAAGACAACAGGGAAAAAAGAGAGAGAGAGAGAAAGAGAAAGAATTCAAGTCCAATAAGCTAATAATACAGAAAAGTCTTTAGATCCTCAATCATAAAGAAATGTTTAGCCCATCAGCAATGTTTTACACGTGTATGATTAGTCTACCTGCCAGGAGGTCTCCATGGTCTCATGTGCAGCGTAATTTTTGTAACTTTTTCTTTCTCAATTTCAGATTGAAAAATAATTTCCTCAACAACTTCTATAGCTATGCGCAGTACCATTGCTACATTTTACATCCTTTCAAACTTACCAGCAAACCAGAACTGTGCACTTTTTGACTCAAAACATATTTTCACTGTTACTGGCTGACACCCTTTCATTTGTGTTGGAGAAAAGAATAATGTTTTCAAATTTTTTGTCAGCGTTACCTACCTGTCTGTATGAAATGTGTAAGTTGGCTACCGTTGTAAACAAATCATTAGTTGTAACATTATTCCAGACATGTAGCTTACTGTTTTTTAAACTGATAACAAATATCTTGATATAATGACAACCTGTTAAACTGAAATTGATTAGAGAATAGCAAAGCTTTTTGATGAAAATATTTGTGTTTGAAAATTGGAAATGTTTTTATCCACACTGATTTGCAGGTAGCTGGTTTAGAAAGATTACTGGCTGTTAATGTTGATTCTTCTTTAGTCCTAAACAGATCTTGTACTGGTTCATCTTTTTCAACAGAAGCAATTTTAGTTTCGCACCAAACACTAGATAAGTCATAATTCTGTGGAGTTATGTTTACACAAGTTTCTGGTACCACAAAAGTGTTATCAGTTTCTGCAACATATTGTTGTTGTTTAACAACTAGACCCTTTATTTGTGAAAATCGTAATTATATTTCCAACAGTATCTAATCTGAAACTTCCTGACAGATTAAAAATGTGTGCCGGACCAAGACTCGAACTCGGGACCTTTTGCGGGCAAGAGCTCTACCAACTGAGCTACCCAAGCACGACTAACAACTTGTCCTCACAGCTTCAGTTCTGCTAGTACCTCGTCTCCTACCTTCCAAACTTACCAGAAGCTCTTCTGCGAACCTCCTTTCTTTCAGGAGTGCTAGTTCTGCAACATTCGCAGAAGAGCTTCTGTGAAGTTTGGAAAGTAGGAGACGAGGTACTGGCAGAACTGAAGCTGTGAGGACAGGTTGTGAGTAGTGATTTGGATAGCTTAGTTGGTAGAGCATTTGCCCGCGAAAGGCAAAGGTCCCGAGTTCGAGTATCAGTCTGGCACACAGTTTTAATCTGTCGGGAAGTTTCATATCAGTGCACACTCCACTGCAGAGTGAAAATCTCATTCTGGAAAGTATCTAATCTATTTTTTACATTTTTAAAAGGTGCATCCATTCCTTCGCTAAGTTCTGATATTTGATTTATAGATTAAAAATCAACTGTACATAACTTTCTTTGAAAATGTTCTGTAACTCTAAATTTAATTGATGGGTATTGTTTTTTATTTCTCTTTGCATTGATCATTTTAAGTTTTCAGGACTATTTTCAATGTCACTTGTATTGTCAGACACATCCTGACTGGTATCTACAAACCCCCCCACTCCCCTGACCCGTCCCGTCCCGTAATTCCGCTTGCTGATTGTAATATTTTGATTTTACGCAGACACCTTTCCGAAGAGCACTTTGGGTTTTGTGTATAGATTGTACTTATCTTGTGTTTTCTTCCATTGCCTATGGTGATGTTCTACATAGGTTTCTTCATTTTCATTTACTCGTAATCCATGAATTACTTGAGGCTTCATTACAGTTTCTTAATTTATGTTGGTACTTCATGTGTTAATTGGGATTGTCTTTTGGCACACTCTTATTAATATTCCAGCTAATACTGTTTTAATCCCAGATGAGCCCCCACATATAAAGGTCATCCCTTGTACAAAATGTTAACAGGTGAACAGAGTGTTCAGCTAACTGTTTCTTTTGTAGTGTCCTTTTTTTCCCCCTAAGGGAAGTCTTAACATGCGTGTCTTAATTGAAATTGCTGTTCAGATGTGACATAACGTTTTCTGAAAATAATCATTTACATGAAAATTAATGTGCCTAGTTGTTAATAACAAAGATTGCAAATTTTGACAGTCTGAAAAATAGCAACTTCCTTTAATTGCACACAGTTAACTATTATAGATAACAAAATTAGAAAAATTATAAATGAAAACAGAAATTTTGTTTCTATGAAAACTGACTCATAATATTATCTTTACAGTAAAGTAGTTCCTGCATATAATTGTGAATACTAATTTTTGTGGTTCAAAACTAATATTGTGAAATGGTTTGATATGAAAAATAGAAATATATCATCAGAAAAATAGTGTTTTGAGGATCAAATATATGCACAGTGTAGAAGTTGCTGAGAGACTGAGCATGAGAAAGAGGAGTGGGGGAGGTAGAGCCTGTGTGTTTACATGTATGTCAGACTTGGCAATTATGAGATGCCTCAGTAGGAAAAAAGGTGATCTCCAAGTACTGTTTAAATACTTCAGACAGAATCATCATCATTTTGAACAGTTTCTAGCCTCAGGCTGGGTGCTTTTAGAACATAAGCCTCACCATCTTTCTGTGTGGTTCTTTTTATCAACACACTCCTCCACACCGTGCAGCCATTTATCCCTTTGTCATTTCCTCCACTCTTCATTTCGTGCATCATCTTGGAAATCCTGTTTTCCATTCTCTTTCAGAGCCCATACCATGTTAGCCTTGATGTTTCTCTTTTACTATTTACCTTACCCTTTCATTCTTCATCGTATCTCTTCGACTTCTGAGGGACTTCATTTCACATGGCTGTAATGTTTACATTTTTTATTTTCATTACCCATGTTTTAGATGATTAGGTCTGTATTGGGATTTTGTAAAATCTACTTACTTCATTGCTATTTTGTGGAAAATGTCTTTGTTCCAAACGATGCTCCAAATGTTTTGTAAGAATGCTTCTGCCTGTCATTTACATTCACTAATCTCTCTCTCACTTCTTCCATTTTCTTCTATCACACTTCCCAAAGTACTTAACACTTTTTACCTTCTTTAGTTGTGCACCACTATTCCTTTTTCTGGTAGTTGGTCTATCTATCTCTCTTGTTCTCGCGTTTGTTTGCATGAAATTTCTTCCTTACCTTCTCACAGTATCTTCCCAAGTTTTGACCTGTTTCTGAAACTGGTCCTCTCCAGTTTTTTCTGGCACCATAGTCATATCTCATCATAGACAACAATCGGAAAGATAGATGACAATGTACTGTCCTCCCACTCCCCACTTGTTTATTGGAACCAATCCATCCTTTCATTTCCCACTTTCACCCACCCTGTAGTCCTGTAACCAAAAGTTGATCTCAAAGTGCTATTCCCATATCTGTTACTTAGTGCGGATTACTTAACACAAAATAAATGTACGGAGAGCAGCATATTGTGTCCAATTCAGAATCTAGTAATATTTTCCATTTATGATATTTCAGTGCTTGTGTTGTTCAAAAGTATGATGCAATGTTCCTTCACATATGGGAGCATGTGTGAATGGACAGTACTATAGGGAGTACAGTCCTAGTGAAGCACATGAAATGTATTCACAGTTGGGAATATGGCACATGCTAGATGACATGTGGAAGTTTGTGACTTGCCTGGGGTCATGCTAGGAGGTCTAATGGTAAGGCGACAGCTCTTGATATGCGAGAAATCCAGGTACAAGTCCCAGTCTGGTACAAATTTTTATTGTCGTCATTCCATTATACAGCTGATGGCAGTCCACATTTGCAACTCTGAATACATTTAATGTTTTTGAGATTTGCGTGGCAAGAGCAGATTATTTTCATGATGTGCTATCGTAGACAAATTGGTAAGATCTGTGGAGTTGTCTCCATTTATTCCTTTCACACAGTTCTATAAGGGAAGTAAAATTTATCATGTAAAGTTACAGCAGTAAAAACAGTTGCAGTTACTCTTAACAGAGTGTGTGTGTGTGTGTGTGTGTGTGTGTGTGTGTGTGTGTGTGTGTCTGTGTGTATGTGTGAATGTGTGAAACTTGATGGGGAAAAAGGATGAGGAACTCTGAATAATAACTGAGACTGTGTGTTTGTGTGTGTGTGTGTGTGTGTGTGTGTGTGTGTGTGTGTGTGTGTGTGTGTGAAACTTGATGGGGAAAAAGGATGAGGAACTCTGAATAATAACTGAGACTGAGCAATAAAGTGGGTTTGGAGAATACAGTTGAATCCTTCAAGGCACTAACACATTGACTATTTTTGTGATCTTGCATGTACTCTGTGCAGCTAAGTGCTACAAGAAACTTAAGTACCTTCCCGGGAGCAGACTAACGTGGTCCAGGTCTGAGGCAGACTGAGATCGGAATTTGAATCCCCCAGCAGCGCCTGTGGTACCACTTGCATAACGTGCATCCCGCACGATAAAAAAAAAAAGAAGACTGCTTCCTAGCATCCCTGCTGATGTTATGTTACTCCTTTATTGTCACACCTTGTGCAACATTATACTCTTAGCTATATACTCTCAGTACTTCATTCTACTCATTCAATACACATATGCAATAACTCCCTACCAGAGGAAACTTTTTGCAGTCTCTCCCTCAGATGTGTTAGTTTATGCATTTTGGATTTGATTCTTTATTTACATTTTCCTCTACAGAATTATTCATTTTTCATCTTTCATCCATCCATCCTTCCTTCCATCAAAATCCACTTGGTTACTAGCACTCACACCAAAACACTGCACCATTAGGTTTTCACCTTAATTTCCATAATTTCTTTGAATATATGTGCAGTTGAAAAAAGCATTTCCTTTCTATTGGATCCACAAATTCTCTTATCCTGAGTTCCTTGACAAGGCTTACATTAACACACAACAATTATTTTTACCAATAGCAGATCATAAACTACTATTTATCCAGAGCTACATAACAGTTTTCTATAGCTGCTTTATGAATATATAGTTCACAATACACTCCGCACATCATGATCTAAAATACATCATACTTTCTTTGTTGTAAAAGGGTAGACACGAAATCTTTCTATTATGAACACATCTACATCCATATCCATACTCTGCAAGTCACCTGACAGTGTGTGGCGGAGGGTACCTTGAGTACCTGTATTGGTTCTCTCTTCTATTCCAGTCTTGAATTGTTCCTGAAAAGAAGGATTGTCGATATGCCTCTGTGTGGGCTCTAATCTCTCTGATTTTATCCTCATGGTCTCTTCGCAAGATATACATAAGAGGGAGCAATGTAATGATTGACTCCTCGGTGAAGGTATGTTCTCGAAACTTCAACAAAAGCCTGTACCGAGCTACTGAGCGTCTCTCCTGCAGAGTCTTCCACTGGAGTTTATCTGTCATCTCCGTAATGCTTTTGTGATTACCAAATGATCCTGTAACGAAGCATGCTGCTCTCAGTTGGATCTTCTCTATCCCTTCTATCAATTCCATCTGGTACGGATCCCACACTGCTGAGCAGTATTCAAGCAGTGGGCGAACAAGTGTACAAAGACATCATGAATTCTTCCCTATCAAGGACGCACAAAATGTCATTTTATCTATGCTCTCATAACCCTTACCACACAGTTATACATTTCTCTTATTTACCTCTTTCACTTTCCTGTCTCTCTCTTATCTGTTCTTGATGTTAAAATTAAGAGGCTGATATCTTACCAATTCTTTACTTAATACTGGTTTACAATCTTATTCCTTACACATAGTTTCTTACAACAATCATCACCCAATGCTCTGCACGTGAACTGAAAACGCTCTCTACAGCATTTTCAATGATTACAGATGCACTATGCTATGATCATGATTGCAATGCTTGACACTAGATAACTCCAAACAGGTATGCTGCATAATGAAAATCCACTAAAAGCATTCCTTTGTTGATACAACATTTTGTTTTCCAATTCGTCCAATTTATGCACTGCTGCATTTAAATCATTAAACTGTCTCACTACATATTAATCAGGCAGGTTCAATGTAAGTTCTGTTATGTTCTTCTTTAACTGATTAACAATGCAAATTCTTATGTCCCTGTTAATATTTGAGTGTCCCGTACCATGAATAACTCCATCAATAGGTTTATCATCACTACATAACACTGTAGGGTCTTCATCTTTTGGTGCTACAAGAAGCTATTTGTTATCCCTTATTTGTGTCCACTTTCATTTAACACTATGTACTTTTGGATACAATATGCAGGTATGTCAGTTACGGGCTATAACGTCCTAGCTCCACACATCACGGTTAAAGGTAGACAAAAGAAGAAATGTTTTCTTACAAATTCTGTGACTCGGATCTGCCTTTTTATATAACAGCTGATCATTATTTAACTCCACATGGTGTCTTTTTGCATCATCTATTAACAGTATTCCCTTCTCTGGTGCTATATATGTAAACAACTGTTTCTTTATATCTACTCTTGTACCTTCTTATGTATTTACAACTGCAGTAATTAGCCAGATTAGCTGCCCATTAATGGTTATCAGTATAACAGCTCTGTGCAACCTTCAGTCAATGTGATTTTCTACGTGTATTACGTGCTGACTGAAGTGTTTTTATTCCCTGTGTGATAACCTGTTCATATTTTGCTATAGAGCTTCCTGTTTGATTAAAACAAGTTACCGTTGCTTTTACTGTGGTAACCTGCTCTCTTGTTAATATTAATAGTTGTTTTTGCTTATTTCCTTGACAAAATTTAGCACTCCAGGTTTTTGTATTCTTCTAACTGTCCAGTTACACTTTATGTTTTCTCTGTTTTACCTATGTGAAAATAACGACTGTTTGGTGCTGGCACGTCGTGCAGCACCCATGTCAAGCGAAGTCAGTCATCTCGTGTTCTTCCTAACGCACCATTTAATCTGTGGATGGTATCAAGTCGCCTGAATCCTCTCTGTACGCCATAGTTCACGTACTCCTCGCACTGCTTCACTAATAAAGTTGCTACCCATATTACTCAGTAGTAGGGATGGTGTGCCATACTTTAAATAAGCCTTTCCACTAGAGGTCTTGCTATCATTTCGGTATCTTGCTTTTCAAAAGGTTCCACAACTAGGAACTTTGCTAGTGCATCCTGAAATGTGAGGATGTGCTTATTACCTTTAGCTGTTTACGGGAGGGGACCTACAAGGTCGACGGCACATCTTTCAAAAACACGCTCAGGAGTTGTCGTTATAGGCATTTTGGTTTTATTTATGATAATCTAATTCTTTTGGCTGCTTTCACATTGGTGAATGTACTACTCTGTATCTGCTTTCAGACCTTCCCAAGTACAATATTTATTTATCCTTTCATAAGTTCTAACTCTTCCCTGATGGCCACCAGTTTGTGAACCGCGGAACTCTTTTAGACTCACTTTCTTTACCTCTGGATTCAGTCGAGCAATGATTCCTTCACAGCTGTGACCCCTGCCACGGCCTGTGTACCTTTATTATCCATGTGGCCTGGGTTGCTGACCCCATTTATCTCCCTTTCTCCATGCGACCTATTACTGTTGCCACTTACAACCTCAGGGATGGTCTTGGTATTCACATCCCCTGCAGCTGTTTCAATTGCCTAATTGCCTTTCCCACATTGCTTTTATTGCCTTCGTTGTTAGATTGTGTTTCTAGAGGGCATCTGCAATCTGACTTCGCTTGCCACTATTGTAGAGAAATTGATAACCATATTCTTCTAGTTTTAATGTAAATGTTGACAATCGAGAAACCTGAAACACTACTTATCCATGTTACTGGCTTACCTCCTTGTTCCATAGATCATGAATATGACATTTCCTAATGATGTGGAACGTGTCACTTTAACATAAGTTTTCTTTAGACAAAATAATTAATTAATTAATTTTTAATTATTATGTTTTTTAATAGTTACTACTTCATATCTAAGATTTCATCTATTGGGTATTTGGTAACCCGCCTGGGAGACAGCGAGTGGGTAGGAATTGGAAAAGGTAATACAAGTCCGTATTGCAAGAACATGGTTTACTGGTGCTAAAACTAGGTGATAAACGATTATATAACTTTGTATGTAGGTGCGATGCTGAAGCGAAGTGTCCTGGCGCAATAGCGTCTCCAATCATTATATCAGCATATGTGCGTCTGCATGAGCAATTAAAATCACAATCAGAAGTTAGTCCCTGAAGGTCCGCTAACCAAGATTTATTATACTGAGCAGGGCCACGCCGGAGACAAAAGAATTTGTGCTACCACGTTTATCCTGTCACGGAAGTGGGAGTTCAAGGCATCAATCGCTTCGTCGTACGTTTTAGTTTCTAGGCGGGTGGTGGGAAACAATTTCACGGGCACACGGTACAACACAACACACGCGTTGGCAAAGAAAAACACAAGCTGGAGCTCGTAGACCTCGACAGCACCGGCTACAGTGCGCCGTCATTGGTGTCTCTCGTAGTGCCAACTTGAGAAACTATTCCGTGGCATCGTTGCTATCGATACCACAGAGTAGAAGGTGTTGTTATTCAGAAATTCTTTTAATTTGCTTTTAAATGTTTGTTGGCTATCTGTCGGACTTTTAATACTGTTTGGCAAATGTCCAAAGCTTTTTGTGGCAGCATAATTCACCCCTTTCTGCGCCAAAGTGAGATTTAATCCAGAATAGTGAATATCATTCTTTCTTCTAGTGTTGTAGCTATGCACTTCGCTGTTATTTTTGAATTGGGATGCTTTATTAATGACAAATTTCATAAGTGAATATATGTATTGTGGAGGTACTGTAAATATCCCCAGTTCCTTAAATAAATGCCTGCAAGGTGATCTTGGGTGGGCTTATTATTCTGATTACACGCTTTTGTGCAATGAATACTTTCTCTCTTAATGACGAATTGCCCCAAAATATGATGCCATATGAAAGCAGTGAATGAAAATAATCATATAGGCTAATTTACTGATATGTTTATCACCAAAATATGCTATAACCCTAATAGCATAAGTAGCTGAACCTAACCATTTCAGCAGATCATCGATGTGTTTCTTCCAATTCAATTTCTCATCAATGCACACACCCAGAAAATTTGAGTATTCTACCTTAGCAACAGACTTCTGTTCATAGTCTATATTTATCAATGGTGTTATGCCATTTACTGTACAGAATAGTATAAACAGTGTTTTATCAAAATTTAGTGAGAGTCCATTCGCTCAGAACCACATAATAATTTTCTGAAAGACATTCTTTGCAATTTCCTCAGCTGATTCTTGCTTCTTGGATGTGATTACTATAGTTGGATCATCAGCAAAAAGAATGTACTTTGCGTCTTCATGAATATAGAGTGGCAAGTCGTTGATATATATTAAGAACAATAAGGGAACCAAGACTGAACCCTGTGGGACACCATTATTGATACCTCCCCAGTTGGAGGACTCTACTAGTTTTTGTAGACTATCTGTACTGTTAATTTCAACCATCTCCATTCTTACAGTTAAGTATGAATGAAACCATTTGTGCACTGTCCCACGCATACCACAATACTTAAGCTTATCTAGAAGAATTTCATGATTCATACAATCAAAAGCCTTTGAGAGATCACAAAATATCCCAATGGGTGATGTTCGGTTATTCATTGCATTTAATATTTGATCAGTGAAAGCATATATAGTATTTTTTGTTGAAAAGCCTTTCTGAAAACCAAATTTACATTTTGTTAATACTTGATTTTTACAAATATGTCATGTTACTCTTTAATACATTACTTTTTCAAGAATTTTGGATAATGCTGTCACAAGTGAGATTGGGTGGTAGTTGTTAGCATCAGATCCATCCCATTTACGTGCGTGCATCACCTGGTCTCCTGGCAAGTGAAATATGTCATTATGAGTTATACATATTTCCATTGTGGCATTTCTTTCTTCACCATGAAGTGCTCAACTCTGAGATTCTCTTTTAACTAACTTGCCCTGGATCTTATCTATGGCCTTACTCTTTCCACCTGCATTACTCTAAATGCCTCTTCAGAGTGCATTTCCTCAGCCAACAGTACCAACACTTCATTGATGGGCTCTCTTATGTCATGTTTAGCACACTAGTTCTGCATGTGCCATCTTTTACTGATACCAGTGCTTGTTGTGCATACACTTCTGGTCTAATTTCTTGCTTAGGAATTATCGCTTCTGACACATTCCTCAAGTCTACATTCACCGTAAGATTTACCTCTTCTTTTGGACGCATTATTATTCTTTGCCTTTTTTCATCTCTACTCTTGCAGATTTTCTCTCGCACTGACATTTCCCTCCAACCGCAACTGAATCATCACGTTGTTTCGCAGCTTCTGTCTTCATCGAACCGGCTCCAACCGTATTTGATAACACTATTTTCTGTCTCGTGGCTCCAACCACAGTCTGACCAACAAATTGCACTCTAGTGGCTCCAACCACCTCTACATAAAGTTTTCTGCAGCTCCTACTTACCACTATCGACTGGCCCCATACCTTTTCCTCGCTCTACAGCTCCAACTGCCATCGGACCGACACCTACTGTGTTCAACACACCTTTTCCTTGCTCTGCCACTCCTTCTGCCATCGACCTGGCACCTAACATGTTCGACACACCTTTCCTCGTTCTGCACAGCTCCAAACGCAAATGAACAAACATATTGCTGTCTCACGGATCCTACGCGCCTTCGCTAGAGTAACTGTTTCTACCACCCTCTAGTTTACGTTTTTCCTCTAAAATTCTCTATTTGGGGATGTCGTTTCCTTGCAGATTGCAACTCGATTCGTTTACCATATCTCCATATACTTTTTGTACCATCATCTATCACAACATTCTGTCTGATTAGGAAAGCCCTCCCTAATAGACCCTAGAATGCAAACTCTACCTCTGACCCTACAACACAAACTGTGTATCTTACTAACAGATCCCTTGCGTCTTTTAATTCAATATCTATAGTACCTTCCGTCTTATCAATTGTATTAACGATCCCACTGATCCTAATACCTGTCTCGGGATTACATGTTCCTTTTTGACGAAACTGATTCGTGCAGCAATTCATATTAAAAATATCGTCAGATACCGTTATCGTTTTATACACCACAATTCTACAAAACAATTCTTATTTGTCCACTTCACAGCAAAGTTCTTGCCTCATAAGGCGCAGTGCGGCTGCCTCATTACGCCTCTTTTTAGTTTTCCGCTCTCTTATTGTTTCTTTTTACCAACCACTCGCATTCATTGCACAGTTTGGCATAATGGCGTCTCTTGTTACACTCAAAGCATAATACGTTACTTGATTCTGCACATGGAGCGCTGTGTCCTGATAATTTGTACTGGGAATGCTTTACTGACTTTAGACTGTCCGTTTCCCTACAGTGCCATTTTAATTCTCGCTCTAATTTGGCAAGCCTTTTCTGTTTCCTCATTGTGTTTTCTTTCTGCTTCCGTCTCAATTACTCTCACTCGTTCTTGCCGACGACAATATTTCGCCACGTGAACTACCTTACCACAGTTAAATGAAGTCAGATTTTTGGGTTTTTCTGTCCTCGGTATTCGAACAACAGTTTTCCCTGTCAGCTTTCCCTTTGCCTATGCGATAGCACTCTCCTTTGTAGAGGCAATATTGATGGTCTCGGAGAGTGTTACTGTCTCTTCTCTAGCCCTTACTATTGTTTTAATTATGTCGTCATGAACTCCCTGCATTGAATACTGCGCTGCCCAATTTCAGAACCAGAACAATATCGCCAGCTAACTCAGCTTCAGCCATCACAACTCTAGTTGCCTCTCTAAAATGATGCTGCAAAACATTAATGTGCGAACCCCACTATGCAATTCTTTCACCTAGTTCTTGTCTACCAGCAAGTATAGTACTGTAAAGTCCGTTTGCAACCATAGTTTTCCACCAAAATAGCACGTACAGCTGGACGAGTGGTTGTCATACCCCTGACCGATTATTTATTCCTTGCAGCTCCAATTATTCGTGCCTTAACGAACTAGAGCAACACATCATGCTGATCAGGGGCCACTAACTCAAGTGCATTCTCACAATTATATAGAAATTCGTTTAACTGTGCTTTAGTACCGTAAAAATATTATGGCAATGTCTTAAGAGCATCACTTAAACTAATGTACTGCCTAACTGGTGGCAATTGTGCAACATTACTACCGCTTACTTCTGCCTGCTCATGTGGCTGCATGCTGTTCCAACAATTTTTCTTGCCTTCTTTGACTTTTTTTCTGGAATCCGTGCTGCCTCCTGCACCGCCTCTCTTGTCGCGTCGCCTTCCAGCAACTCTGTTATCGCTGTCGGCCCACACCCGGCTGCCACATGCCTCCTTTCTTTCTGCTGGCGGACCTCTCTGGCCCGTCCGAAGACCTCTCCGGATCGGCGTTCTGGCACGCCTCGTCGTCAACCCACCTCTTCTTATAGTCTGACCTGCGCTGTAACAGCCCTCCCTGGGCCGTCAGAATCGCATTCTTCTTTCTCCTCTCTTTCTTTCTTTCTCCTCTTAATGATACCTACTACACTTCGTCTCAGTTTTACTTCTAAAGCCAATAGTATTTTCCTGACGTTGGGCCGAGTACTGTGAGAAGTTACAACGTCCTACAGCTATTTCTCAAATATGTGGCCTGATTGTCCCCAGTACTGTGCAGAAACACACTAAGGCTGTGACTAAATGTAACCAAAACCTGACAGAAGGGATGCCCAATGTGAGTTACCAGCACAGAATAGGGGTGCCTATTTTAGCCAACCCCACACTAGGACTAAGAGTAACTTTTTTGCATCTGCAGTGCCCTGCCAGCGAATCAGGATGGAAGCTGGTACAGTCTCCAGTTGTGAAGAGGCTCCTCCAACTCGTAGACCTGGCGCCTGAGCAAACAAGCTGGAATATTTCCAGATTAGGAAACGCGGTAGGAAAAGGACGAGGAAACTACTATCGAATCCTACAAGGCACTAAACATTAACTATGTTGTGCAATCTTGCATGTACTCATTGAAGCTAAGTGCTACGAGAATGCAAGACTTTGTATCATCACCCTCCATTGCCTTAAATGCTAAACAAATGCTGCGACACAAATTAAAGTGATGTTATTGTCTGAAAGGTATCGACGTACGGAAGTGGAAGTCGTTATGTTCTAAAATTTCGTTGATCACAACCGGAAGTGACTTTAGCGACTCTTAACAGCTCACAATGCTGCGCTAGCTTTAATATCAAGCCACTAGCACATCGTCGATATTGGGACTACCAGTAAGCAAAGCCCAAACAAAATGGCTGTAAATATTACGAGGTATGGTGCGTCAACATTGCAGCTTAACAGCATGACAGCGTCAGTTTGCTGAGGCGAAGATATCGACGTCGTAATACCCGAAAAACAGAGATGAAATAAAGTGATTACAGCAACAATAGAGATACTAAGTTACCGGTAATTGCTGAAGTGACGTATTTATATTCCGTAAGAGAGTATTGAAAAGAAAGATACAAATCACCACGTACATACGTAAATAGTCTTGCACAGGCATCACACACGATCCATTCTGCTGTGACCGCCAGCCGAGTAATACCATGTTGATACGTCCTGGCAGATTAGAACTGTCTGCTGAACCGAAACTCGAGCTTGGGACCTTGCCTTCCGCGGACAAGTGCTCTACCGCAGGAGAGGTTCTGTGAAGCTTGGAACTCAGGAGGCGAGGTACTGACGGACGTGAAGTTGTGAGTACGGGTCGTGAGTCGTGTTTGGATAGCGCAGGCGGTCCAGAGTTCGAGTCTCGGTCTGGCACACAATTTTAATCTACAGGAACTTTCAGATCAGTGCACACTCCGCTGCAGAGTGAAAATTTCGTTCTAAAAATACCATGTTCTTTAGCCAAGGAATACGCAAAAAGTTTCCTGTAGTCATATGCCTCGATTGATACTTGCAATGTTAATTTGGAAGTGCTCCATAGCAGCCTGGTGTCATGTTCTGTTGGTGACACTCTGTGCATAGAGAAAAAAAGTCAGTCTACATGTGATGTTCATTTTAAACTGTCTAGTTTCAGCTACTTTTGAAGGTCATATAAGTACTCACACATGTAGATCTTCATAACTGGTAGAATTTTTACGTTTTTGCCAGGGCGTCAAATAAGAAAGCATAATAAATTCTCAAACTTTATCAACTCTTGCATGTACATTCACATATCGAAGAAAACTCTCTCTTTTCGTTCATGTGGTGTAGTTTCAATAGCATCCAGCTTAAGATTTAAGCTGGATGCTATTGAAACTACATTTAACTTATAATTTAAATCTACATTGGAATCTCCTAATTCTTTCTCTAGCCACTAATTGTAAAGGTACAAAGAAGGTATGTTCTCGAGTTCCAATACATATATGTAAATTGTTTTCCTTAAATTGTGCCTTTTATGCCTTTGACAACTATCTCTATGTCCCCTTGCAGTTCTCGTAGGCGAGAACATTCGGGAATTTTAATTTTAATGTCTTATTTCTTGCATAATACTATTGTTGTAACAGTCCACATCTTTACAGGTGTAAACTACCAGCTCTTCTGCTTCACATTCTTGTGGAATTCCTTTACACAATTTTATATTTACAACTTTTGCAAACGACTGACGATTAAATGTTGTTTTTTCTTCGGTTTTAAGCTGTTCCTAGATGCACAACATTTATTCCAGCACATTTCATTACTATGTAACGATAGTTTGTAAGCATATCCAGTAATAATAATAATAATAATAATAATAATTTTATTGTCGTTCAACTGATTACAGCAATAGACAAAGTAAAGAGCATATATTTCTACATAAACTACTACATCGATGTAAATTGGTTTACATAAAATAGGTACACATTAGAATACAGTATTTTCATCTTCAAAGAATTCATCAAATGTGTAAAACGGATTGTTCACTAGTAGCTTGTATAATTTAGGTTTAAAGATATTTACAGGCAGTTCTTTAAAGTCAGCACTTAGTCTATTAAATATCCTTAGTCCAAGAACTAGGTAAGAGTTATGCGATTTTAATAATCTACGATATGCTACGTCTACAGATGTTGTGTTCCTAGTATTATGGCTATGAATATCACTTCTCAACACAAAATTAGACACATTGTTTCTAATGTACATTAAAACATTGTAGATGAATAAGTTTACTACTGTAAGACACTGCAATTTAATAAACAGAGGTTTACAATGTTCTATTTTATCAGAATCCGTTATTATTCGTATTACTTTCTTCTGTAAAAGTAAAATGTCATTTACATGAAAGCTACTACCCCACAGTAAAATTCCATAAGAGATGATGCTTTGGAAGATGGCAAAATATGCTGATCTCACATAAATAACTCTTGAAAGCCTAACCGATATATTTTTAATGTGTGGTTCCCACATCAATTTATTGTCAATAGTAACACCTAAAAATTTAACAGTTTCTAATTCCTGGTAGTTACAGGGTGTTTCAAAAATGACTGGTATATTTTAAATGGCAATAAAAACTAAACGAGCAGCAATAGAAATACACCTTTTGTTGCAATATGCTTGGGGCAACAGTACATTTTCAGGGGGACAAACTTTCGAAATTACAGTAGTTACAATTTTCAACAACAGATGGCGCTGCAAGTGATGTGAAAGATATAGAAGACAACGCAGTCTGTGGGTGCGTCATTCTGTACGTCGTCTTTCTGCTGTAAGCGTGTGCTGTTCACAACGTGCAAGTGTGCTGTGGACAACATGGTTTATTCCTTAGAACAGAGGATTTTTCTGGTGTTGGAATTCCACCGCCTAGAACACAGTGTTGTTGCAACAAGACGAAGTTTTCAACGGAGGTTTAATGTAACCAAAGGACTGAAAAGCGATACAATAAAGGATCTGTTTGAAAAATTTCAACGGACTGGGAACGTGATGGATGAACGTGCTGGAAAGGTAGGGCGACCGCGTACGGCAACCACAGAGGGCAATGCGCAGCTAGTGCAGCAGGTGATCCAACAGCGGCCTCGGGTTTCCGTTCGCTGTGTAGCAGCTGCGGTCTAAATGACGCCAACGTCCACGTATCGTCTCATGCGCCAGAGTTTACACCTCTATTCATACAAAATTCAAATGCGGCAACCCCTCAGCGCCACTACCATTGCTGCACGAGAGACATTCGCTAACGATATAGTGCACAGGATTGATGACGGCGATATGCATGTGGGCAGCATTTGGTTTACTGACGAAGCTTATTTTTATCTGGACGGCTTCGTCAATAAACAGAACTGGCGCATATGGGGAACCGAAAAGCCCCATGTTGCAGTCCCATCGTCCCTGCATCCTCAAAAAGTACTGGTCTGGGCCGCCATTTCTTCCAAAGGAATCATTGGCCCATTTTTCAGATCTGAAACGATTACTGCATCACGCTATCTGGACATTCTTCGTGAATTTGTGACGGTACAAACTGCCTTAGACGACACTGCGAACACCTCGTGGTTTATGCAAGATGGTGCCCGGCCACATCGCACGGCCGACGTCTTTAATTTCTTGAATGAATGTTTCGATGATCGTGTGATTGCTTTGGGCTATCCGAACATATAGGAGGCGCCATGGATTGGCCTCCCTATTCGCCAGACATGAACCCCTGTGACTTCTTTCTGTGGGGACAGTTGAAAGACCAGATGTACCGCCAGAATCCAGAAACAATTGAACAACTGAAGCAGTACATCTCATCTGCATGTGAAGCCATTCTGCCAGACACGTTGTCAAAGGTTTCGAGTAATTTCATTCAGAGACTACGCCATATTATTGCTACGCATGGTGGATATGTGGAAAATATCGTACTATAGAGTTTCCAAGACCGCAGCGCCATCTGTTGTTGACAATTGTAACTACTGTAATTTCGAAAGTTTGTCTACCTGAAAATGTACTGTTGCCCCAAGCATATTGCAACAAACGGTGTATTTCTATCGCTGCTCGTTTGGTTTGTATTGCTGTTTCAAATATACCGATCATTTTTGAAACTCCCTGTAGGAATCTCGTTGAGGCTAAAGTAAAGTGTCTGGGTTTTGTTTTCATTTAGCAAGAAGCCATTAGCTTTGAAGCATAATGAGGACTGAGCAAGGGTATTTTCGGTCAGTGTTTTCAGTGTACCTGGACCAGAGCTTTTATGTAGAAAAGTTGTGTCATCAGCATACAATATTGTATGAGAATTTATGACTAAGGGCAGGTCATTAATCATTAGTATAAATAGTAAAGGTCCAAGCACCGACCCTTGAGACACTCCGTACCCAACATTAACCAAATTTGATTTCTCCCTACCAATGCACACAACGTGTTGACGGTTCTCTAGAAAAGACCTGAACATATTTATACTGTTGACATCAAAAGCATAGTAAACTAGCTTATTCAGCACAGTGTCATGCTCTACACAGTCAAAGGCTCTGCCCAGGTCACAAAATGTAGCCTGGGCATAGTCACTTGCCTCGACCACACTAGGACTAATTTTACGAGGGAGTCCATTGCATCTGTTGTGGATTTACCTTTCCTAAATCCAAACTGTTTATCACTAATTATATTTAGTTTACCCAAGTAGGCTCATACATAATCGTTTCTATTTTTTTTTAGAAATAACTGGGGATATGGATGTAGGTCTGTAACTAGCGGGACAGTTCTTTTCCCCTTTTTTGTATATGGGTACAACTCTAGAAATTTTTAGTATGTCGGGGAACTTAATTTCAACTAGGCATTTGTTAACACAAAAAGGTTAAAGGATAAATCACACAATCAACAACATCTTTCAACAAATTACATGACATATCATAGTAATCAACACTAACTGAAGGTTTGAAATTTTTCACTATTTTTAGGATATTATTTGGGCTCACTTCTGTGAAAGTGAAGGTGCTTGGGGGAAGCTTTTCAAAGCACCTGTCCATAATACTAATATTCACTGTGCATTTCTTCAGAGGGATGCTATTTTCAAATACATTTAAGAAGACAGAGAAAAACTTTGTGAATACAATATCAGCTGAACAGTGTTGAAGCCTAATAAAACATGTGTCCCAACTGAAATAAGTGAGGGCATGTCTAAACCTATCCATGCTCTCTCTCCTCACTGGTCTAGTAATCACAGTTTTAGATTCTGGTTTGGTGCAGTCTGAAGTTACATTATTAAGACTAACAACCACTTACCGCTACTATTAGCACTAAATACAGATATTTGATATTCTACATAGTTAATGTGTAGATAATTAAAACTATACAGACAGAATATAATTTATAAAAGCTTCCCTGTGCTGAGTGTCAGGAACGGTTATTTGCACACAGCCAGTTTTTTGTTTTCTTATTACCCTAGTTGACATACTGCAGAACGTTGTTAAACACCACACAGCAGCTGTTCTGCAAATCATTCGTTAAGTGACGCAACGTAGATGTGATTGGCACAGAGTATAGTGAGCCACATTGTAAATACTTTGAAGTTTATACCAAACACTTCCGCACAGGGTCAAAAACACCATACATTCTGCAGTTGCGTAGTGTAGCCTCCAGTCTGGTAATACTGCGTGATAATACTATAGCCAAGGTGGACGCAAAGGTTTCTCGCAGTCGCTTGTTTCAACACATTATAAAATTTGTAACATGGTTACTGACCAGTTTTGTCCCACCTGGGCTTGGTATTTGGCATGTAAATTTATTATATATCTTTACAACTCCCACAATCATATTGCTGTTTCCGTGGAAGTCTCGCATGAAGTCGTGGTTTGATATTTGATAGTCAAACATCTCTATTTTATTAAAAATGCTTGCAAAATCTTGCGCCATGTCCAAATGCTAAAGGTTACAATTGTCCACACAATACTGCTGCAATATTCCAGGCCGCTCTTGCGTTTGAACATCCAGTTTAACGTCGGCTAATTCCACTTCATGTGGTATGCCACAGGATGTTTATATTTCCTCGAAATGGTTTCCAGTGCTTCCTTGGTGATTTTTCCGGTATTCCACTCGCTGTCACACTGTCGTTCCCGCGTACGAGGAGAGAGAGCTTCGCCTTGACACCATGTCTCACAGCGACGTACTAGGAGAATTTACTACGCAGATAAAAGTTCAATGATCCACGCATCTCCTTCTGTAACATTACAGAGCGCTTCTTCTCTAATTGTCCTGTCAGTCCATTTGATCACAGATTTTAACAACATAATGTCGTCACAAGACGGTTCTGTAATGGGTGGAAGCACACTTAAATTCTTCCTGCTAAGAAGCGTGCCATTCTTTCTGTAATTCATGCTACAAACATCAGTAACAAGATCGTCAAGTTCTCCAGTACTAACATCACCATCACCAGTAATGGTACCAGTATGTAATAGTATGATCTACTGTACCAGCACATTAAAAGTGTTTCAATTGAATTGGTTCTGCATTATTTCTTCTTCCATGTCCTTGGCATTAATGCTGACAAGTTATGTTCCTGAATGGTAATTAGTTTCTGTGTTATAACATTTTAAATGCAGAAAGTTTAATTATAACCAACTGGTAGTTTTCTTTGATGACAATATCAGTTCCAGTGCACAACTGAATCTCAAAATCTGTCTTATGGGGTTAAAATCCATCAATGCTGTTATCTTCGTTTGCTGAAGTTATGAATTATTTCGTTTGTAATACAGTTTCACAGTATTTGTAGCTGCTCATGATCTCTATGCTTGTGCACAATAGATGTAGCACTTGCATACAGAGCTATCTTTGAATTTTGGGAGCAGTATTTTACGTTATTTACCTAAAACAAGAAAAGAAGGCATCCTATTACAGAGCCCTGTATTACGTATCAGTAATGTTAGATCTGTGTGTGTCACTCACCATTGGTAACAGTAAAAATTGATTCCTGTTAGATAAGATTGTGTAAGACCATGAAAAATTATCAGCCTATTTACCCAGACATTTTCTCAGAGTATTTACCATCTGTCTCTACAAGCATGTAATGGAGATTAACTAGAAAAATACCTATACTTGCAGATGGAGGGCTGTCCATGCACACAATTATGTTTTTCCTTTTCCATCTACAGTTCATCACAGAAAGTCCAATGACATATTCAACAGGTAAAGAACTTACAATATGGGGCAGTAATTCTTGCAGCTTTTTGCAACCTTTGGAACATCATCATAACATCTGAGCTTCCTACTGAAAGATGAGGAGAGATGCTTTGTTAATGGATGCATAATATGATTCTTCTTTGCTTTACCAGTGCTCAGTAATAACTGAAACATCTCATTTATTAACATATGTTATTATGTCCTAATCATTGTGCTTAATCCCATGGCTGGGTTGATAATCTTCCAACTGTATTTGGATTTGTGGATCATATCTGCAGATTTAACTCCAAACGATGTATTAACTAAGTTTACAGGCTGCATTGTCACCACCATAAGTATCCTCATTAAGCAAAGCAGTTGTACTTGTCAAACTGGTAAGAGGCCACACATGTAAAAAGATTGATTGATGATTTGGATGATGATGAGATTTCAAAGCAGTTCCTGACAGCTGAACGTAAAACTTATTTGTTTTAGAAGATATTAAGTAATATCTAAGAATGCTGTTAGTTTTGTGTCTTCAAGGCAAATATTAAAACTTTTTTAGTTTCATTCCTAGGCCCCTAATTTTGAAATCTGGACCTCCTCACCATGCCAGCAGTGGGACAAAAAGTACACCATACGCATGACAGGTTCAATGTGAGCTCTCCTCTCCCAGAAATTCGCACCACAGACGTGTTGGGAACACAAGTATTTAAGCAAAACCTGTACTGGCATGCCCAAGTTTCTCATCTATGCACTGCATCTTTTGCTTAACTATGGTATACTTTGCAATAAAATTTATACGAAGAGTTCTCTGAATATTCTGTACGTATAGTCAATGTGTGCATAGCCTAGTGCGCCACTCAGATTTGCTTGGATATCAATACGATTGTCATGTTTGATTCTGGAGGGTTTCATAAAATGTATTCCCACATCAGTTTTTAAGTATCTATTCTCAGTTGCAAAATATATTATACACTTGTCAATGTTACTTCAGTGTTAACACTTTAGATCATGCTGGGGAATATACCAATAACATGGTTCAAACATACCTCAGTAATTTTATTTTCTTCAACCACAGAGAACTAGGGACCAAGTTCTGTGTAATACCTGGTTGGTTGGCACAAGGTGCTGGTTGTCACAGTGGATAGCTCTGCTGTTACTGGTAGTATCAGTTATCAGCATTTTTGCGCTTTAATTGTATTGAGCAAAAATATTTGTATCTGACATTCCTTATCATTTCAACAAGACTTTTGGGTCTGCAGTATTTTTATTTCAGTATCTTACAAAATCAAATGATTAAACGATTAGAAAGGTGTCTACAAATTCAGTTTTAGATACATATTTCAACACAGGATACCTGACTGTGTAAAGGGTAATCCCTCAGACAGTATTATAGATGCTTAAACTTCTTATTCCAGATTACTAGGAGCCTGGAGAACACACTAACTGCCATCCTGCCACCGGCAATGGCAGAACCACCACCTAACTTTGTGTGTCCAGCCTGTCAGTGTAACATCTGTCACTAACCAAGTCAGTCAACATGTTAGATATAGAACATTAAGTCCAGAAATTACTATAATCTAAAAAAAGTAAAATTACAACTGAAAAGGCAATTTACAATTGTGTCAACCAACTAAATTTTGCTTTGTCAGGTTTTTTTTTTTTTTTTTAATCACGGCTGACTAGTAAACATGCATACTCGAGGACTGATGAATATTCATACTTTACCTGTGATAAATAAGCAAAGCCATTAGAAACAACTATGCACATAGTCCAATTTATGTTGAAATTATTACCTGGGTATTTCAATTAAATTTAGGAACTATACGTAACATAAAAAAAATAACAGACAAACACAGTATTAATTTCTTTATTAACAATGCTTGGGTTTCCACATCGCCATAGAGGTACCAAGCTTGATGCGATACTCAATATTGTACATGGCGAGTTTCCCCAGTAGGCCTAAAAACCATGGAACACTCACAAATCAAGGGAAGATCGAGTTAGAACTTACAGTACGTGTGATCGAAACCAATATGTACAGTCAACACTTCAGATTCAGGTTGTTTCAGTGTACTAGCAATGTTCAACTTCTTCTCAGTGGTTGATTAGGCGAATGTGATCTTTGGACAGATGTCATGCTTATTAGGTATTCATTGTACTTTCACCTTTTCATTGTTGGCACAATGTCGACCTTCCCTATTGCAGCGAGAGTTAAACGAGTGGTAGCAAACTGTCAATTTCTTTTTCCACAGTACCTACTATTTCTGTATCCAGTTGATCTACTTGGCTTAACAGAACTTTCAATTTGGCTTTTAACTGTGTTCCACGAGAAGAAATTTCCTCATTATCACTTTGTTTTTTCATCAAGGAAAAAATGGCAGAAGCTTCTTTGATCGAAGTAGTTTCCATCTGCTTGCCTGTTGTGTGTGTACGTATCCCTTTTCCCCACTATGGTAAGTCTTTCCGCTCCCGGGATTGGAATGACTCCTTACCCTCTCCCTTAAAACCCACATCCTTTCGTTTTCCCTCTCCTTCCCTGAGGAAGCAACCGTGGGCTGCAAAAGCTTTAAATTTGTGTGTGTTTTTTTTATTGTGCCTATCTACCAGCAGTTTCTCGCTTGGTAAGTCACAGTATTTTTTAAATATAAATACATATATTCAAATTGATTAAATTGTCTGGGCAACAGCAAGAAAAACTGTGCACACATATCTCAATTTTTAAGACAAGAGAAAGCAAAATTGAGGTATTAACACCGCTCTCTTGTCACAGCCAGTAGGCATCTTCACTCTTATGTCATTCGTTGTCCTAGGACATAATATTTTGTGTGGCTCCACATAGTTTTAGTCACTCCATTCTCATGATTGAAGCTGAGGTCAGATGTCAGACTTTGTCTACAAAAAAATATATAATGAGCCCTGGCTACCTTCAGTACATCTTCGGACATGCAAAGCTCGATAAATTCACGGCGTAAACTTTAATCTCTCAATTACTCAACCAAACAAACAATTATGATTATTATTATTACAATTTATTATTATATATATTATTATTTTATTTTTATTTGTTAAACTGGCGACTATGTGCCAGGACTCATTATTGTATCTGTACTACAACTAATTGCTCTTTTTCATGTACATCCTGACCAGCAACAACCTATGTGACGAGAATATTGAAGAAAACGAATAAAATCTGGAGACAATTTGGACTGGAAATGCAATCTTCACATCAAGACGACATGTACGGTAAGAGGCAGCGCTCGCGCATCCACAATTGATTCCAAGCACATTTTTCATTCAAAATTATTTTTCTCAGGATTAAATTCAATATTCAGTTTCCATTCAGTAATTTTTTTCAAATTTCGCGAAATCTCATTATTCAGACGATTACATTCCGATCCAACAATACCCAAGTTAACATTGCACAATATGGCCGATATTGTACGAGATTCAAGCAACATGGCTAGTCACCATTAGCACGTATGCTAATTTCGATCTTTAAAGTTATCTCTCAATCATTCTCAGTCATTTAAACACACACATAGGCAGTACATTGTCACACAACGCCTTTACACTTTTTTTTTCTTGCACACAATTTATTCACGATATGGTAAAATCTAGACACCAGTACACAATGGAACAACAATCAAGTGATGCAAACATGGATACAGAAACACATTCAGACACAGAAATTAACACAGACACGCTAACACATCGAAATAACCCAATAACCCGCTACATACACACACACACACACACACACACACACACACACACCGAAAGGAGCAATTCAGAGCCAAACCTGAGAGACCACGTCACGTCTAATGACGCGGCCGGGGCAAGTTCATTAAGTTCATTGTGCAATCAAAATTTTGCCACTATACTGAATTCAATTTTGGAAGGCGTTTCCAATATTACGCAAGATAATGACGAAAAATTCACACAATTAATGACAGACAATGTAGCTTTCAGAAATGAGATAAAATCAGACTTCGCCACACTAACTCAAAAGGTAGATGAAATAAATACACGACTTTCCAAACAGGTCGACGATCTTACGGAAAAAATTGAAAATTTAGAGTTACGACAAAGCGACAATGCCAATCACATCCATGAAGTGACAAAAACCTGTGAAACTATTAATTGCAAGTTAGAATAAAAAACGCACGAATGTGACGACATTATTTTAAAGGTGAATACAATAGAAACAAACGTAGCTGACATTCATAAACACATTCACACAACAATACAGAGAGAGGCTAAACCCCATTTCTCTCGTATTAATTCACAATTTAAAGAATGGACAGCACACAAAAACCAAATTTTTGAAGAATATTTACAAAACAAATTGCCACATATTGTGCACGATTCTGTAGTGGAATACATGAACAATAGGCAAGTAATCGATGAAGACATGCAAACAAAGACAACTCAATACCAAGCACAACAGAATAGTACACCCACTACACATTTTAACACACACAGAAGAAAATCTCGATTCGGAAATGAACACAGGTACACACACGAATTTCAACACTCAAATACACAATACGCTGACACGCATAGCAACAGATACCCATCATCTGAAATACAATACAATTATTTTGATGAAGAACCTTGTACACACAGGGAAGAATTCTATGATTACACGGAAAGAGAGAGACGAACACGTAACAAAGAAGAAGAAAGTCTATTCAAGCACCGTAAATTCCAACCTTTTATACCAGGCAAAAACACTGTACACCCTGTCATCTTCTTAAAAGCTTTTAGGAACGCATTCCCACGTTCGTGGAGTGACCACAAACGCATTGCACACGTTGTGGATTACATTCAAGGGGACGCTGCTGTCTGGGCTTACCATGAAAGCGACAGATGTGTAACATACGAGCTGTTTGGTCACCCACTGTGCAGGAACGTATCCGCAAACAAGTCACTGAACCCGAACACTTCAATCCAAAAAACGGCAATCTGCGCCGATATTTCGAGAAGTACCTAAACATGATACACTTTCTTAATGAACCAGTGAAACCAAAAGATGTGATCCGATCACTGAAAGCAAGACTTCCTTTTAATATTAAAGATAAATTACTGTACTTACCGGACGACGATCCTGAATATTTTTTTTGGAAAAGTTAGATGCTGTTGATTTACTGTATGAAGAACAAGGACGAACACGTAACTCACGCAGTATGAATCAACATGTCTACATTGCTACATTACCAAACACGCAGCAAAATTCACAGCACACAGTAAACATGCAAAACAATCACCAAAACTCACATCTGTACACAAACGACAACTATACACAGGGAGATAACCAGTACAAAAAACGAAGAAACGACAAATTTAATTCAAGAAGGAATAATGGGCAAAAAGCCAAACAGAAACACTGGCAAAGAAACAACAACACAGATTACACAAGAAATGGAACACCTACACCGCACTTGAACCGGAACAACAACCAGTATTATGCAAGACAGTGGCAAACACAGCAACCGCCAGTACAAGATCATATTCAGATGCCACAGGGGAATTTTGCGCAAACAAGCAACACAAACCAACAAGTGACTTCAGCCAACCGAAAACAGACAGGCGATTGGCAAAGACAATATCCTAATGTAAATATTATTGAGGTAGCTAATGAAACTACAACTACACTTGCCAATGACCAGACCAACCAGGTAAACTAGAATCAGTCATTACTGAGCCCAGGTTGTGAATGAGGAACATTTGGGGGGGGGGGGGGGGGGGGGGCGCAACTTCAACTTAGACACTATGTTTGAATACGCACTTGCTAGTGAAACAAGAAAAATTAACATTTACACAACAAGAGTTGCCTATACTATTCTTAAGATATAATGAAAGTGGAAACTTAGCTGATGATCTGATAAATGACAACACACAATGTCACAATATAAAGAAAAGATGTGTACTGTCTTCCACCTCAGGCATTGTAGGTAGGAGGTATATGGATAACATAATTATTGATACAGGAGCTGCGGTCAGTGTGATTTCTCACAATTTTTATACTATGATGAAGGAAACTTCTAAAGATAGCAGAGTCCCCAGTTCAAAACTGTTTAATATTAACTGCATTAGGTAATAAGTCAAGTAGGGTTAATAAGCAGGTATTTGTGACTGTTAAGACGGGAAATGGAATCGTACAATGGCCTTTCCTAGTTGTCCAAAACCTTGCTGCCAATTGTATATTGGCCACAGATTTTCTTTGCGAGAAGGACTGCACTATAGACTTCTCCAAAGGCACTTGTTATTTTAAGTATGAAGGCAGAGACATAGTTTTGAACTTGGACACTACCCTAGTAGACTATAACAAGCACTGTTCTGGCTACAAGATACAGATTATAGTCGAGACTGACACAGATTCCACACAACAACCTGTATCACACAGTGAGGTAGTGAATGATGTACTTACACAAATTAATTCTAAGTTATCAGAATGTGATGCTATTAATCAAGAGGAGAGATCCCAGCTTAAACATATTTTACTTACAAATAAGGATGTTTTCACTGGTAAGCCAGGTAGGATCAACACATATATGTATACGATTGAAGTCAAGCCTCACCAAATCTATTACCACAAGTCATACAATGTATCACTAGCTCTGCGACCTGCAGTTTGGGAAGAACTAAAGAAAATGATTACATGGACTATTATAGAACCATCAACATCTCCGTATTGTAGCCCTTTGCATGTAGTGAAAAGACACAATGGAAGTATCAGGTTAGTATGAGATGCAAGAGCTATCAACCAAATTATTTTACCTGTGAGGACACAACCAGAAAATCTTGACAAACAACTTCAGAAATTCTTGGATGCAAAATATTTCTCTACAATAGACCTTAAAAATCCGTTTTGGCAAGTGCCAATAAGCAAAGAATCCAGAAAATATACAGCCTTTATGTTTGGAGGCAGAACTTATCAATTTTGTGTATTACCATTTGGCCTAAATGTAAGTTCAGGAGTATTCATTACTGCACTAAACTCTGTACTCGGTGATTTACTAGAAACTGTTACACACTATGTAGATGACATACTGATTGCCTCAAAAACATGGAAGGAACACACTGATACCCGGAACACTTTACTATGCAGATTCACACAAGCTCGTATCACTGCCAATCTTTGTAAATCTAGATTTGCTTGCTCTGAGATCAAATACCTAGGACACATCATCAACACACAAGGCATTAAACCTGATCCTTCAAAATTAGATGCTATCAGACATTTCCCCAGTCCCACTACAAAGAAACAGTTAAAATCATTTCTCAGTCTATGCTCATTTTTCAGACAATTCATACCTAAACAGTTACTCAATAGCAGATACTTATTAAACTTATTAAAGAAGAACCAGATATGGTTTTGGAACAAAGACTGTGAAAATGACTTTACTAAAATCAAAATAGCCTTAGTAAATTCTAACATGCTGGAACATCCAGACTTCAATTTGAACTTTTGTATTGCTTGTGATGCATCAAACATTGGTTTGGGATGTTTTTTATTTCATCTTGTTAAAACAGAAACCTCAGAACATATTAAGAATATTGGTTTTGCCAGTAGGACTTTAACGGAATGTGAAAGATTTTACTCCACCACAGAATTGGAAACATTATCTATTGCGTGGGCATTTAAAAAGTTTAATTATTATCTGTATGGAAGACACACCATTATATACACTGACCACCAAGCACTTACCTTCCTTTTGTCATATAAACTCATTCATCCTAGACTTACACGATGGGCACTTGCATTACAGAATTACTCTTTTGAAATCAAGCACATCAAGGGAAAAGACAACATAATAGCTGACACACTTTCAAGACTACCACAAGGATTACACCATAATACAGACTTGGAGAACACACATGATTACAGAATACTACTCAGGCAAGACAAACAGTTTACACAATACTACAAAGACCTATGCATGAACATGGCAACACTACAAGATTCAGATCCACACTGGTACAAAATAAAACAAATCATAGTACAAGAACACAACAACACTTTAAAAGACAGATACATGTTACACAACAACATACTTTTCTACAAAAGACACACAAATGCTACTAACTGGTGTGTTTGCATACCACAAGATTCTGTGCACAATCTCATTGCACACACTCACACAGTTTGGGACACTAAGGGATAAAGAAATGTCTAAACAAGTTACATACATATTGCTATTTTCCAAATATGAGAAGAAAAATACATGATGTTATCAGCAAATGTCTCTTATGTCAAAAAATCCAAGCCACAAAATCAATCCACCAAAACAGATTTGCACTCTATCTTACCCACTGGACCTAGAGAGATACTTTTTACAGATGTTAGTGGACCTCATCCAACTAGCATCGGTGGTTGTAAATACATTTTATCATTTTATGACATTTTCCTAAGCACATCAAACTTTTTGCCATTAAGTCACCCACAGCAAACACCATTATCAGAAGATTCACAAATGATTACATGCCATACTGTGGAAAACCTAAAGCCATTCTATCAGATAATGCGACGTATTATGCAGGATTCAGATGGAGAAAATTTCTAAAGGACAATAACATTAAGAGCATCTTTATTTCAAAGTTTCATGCATCAGCCAACCCTTGTGAGAGAATTTTTAGAGAATTAAATAGATTCATGAGAACTTATACCTCAACACAGCACACAAACTGGATACATTACCTAGCACTTTTTGAGGAAATACACAACAATTTAAATATATACAACACATCCTACACTCCCAGAGACATCATGTTTGACACAAAGGAAACTAATAAATGGAGCAACCCACTTCCAAAATGTTCTGACACCAAACTTTCACACGAGGAAAAGGTAAGGGACGTACTCATTGCAATTACTGAACAAGCTGACATCAGAAATAAGAACTATGGTGCTAATCTTAAAAGAAGGCAAAACTGTACACTTGGCATGCAAGTTTTACTTAAGACCCACTACAAATCGTCATCACCTCTAAAACGTAATGTTAAGTGGCGTCCATTATGTGAAGGTCCTTACACAATCATTGATATACCACACCCTGGAAGAAGATATAAGCTATAAACTTAAGTATCTACATTTTACAGCAACAGCAAGGCTATTTACTTTATTTTAATTGTAAATGATACTTTGTGCATGTGCTAATTTGGAATTAATTGTGGATGAGACGTGCTGTGTCTTATTGTAATCATGATTTTCAGGACAGATCATCTCCAAGATGTTTTCTAATCTACTATGAAAGTTTATGTTGCAGGAAACATTTAATGAGGAAGAACACTTATTGTGTAGTACTGATGTAAGGGAAAATATACTTAAAGGGAAAACTTTACTGAAAGAAAAACACTGAACCTATAACAATTTTTTCTATGCCTGACCCAAATGTATTTGTAAATATCTAGTTTAATGCAATTGAAAATGCAAAATATTTATAGGCGGGTGATTGGGGTAAGTGTTACCATGGGTTAGTGTAACCACGGCTTATGGTGCCTTAAAGAAGCTGTATTTTTACCTTTGACTTATCACACATGTTAATTTACTCCTTTCTTTGTTATATTTAACCATAAATTGTCAAATCTGACATAAATTGGTAATGAATTTTTGGACTTGAATTGATGCCTACATTTTCACTCTGCAAGAAAGTGACATGCTCAGAATTTGGTGGTCTGACAATTTTGCAGTTTTAAAGATAACTGCACAATTTTTTGGTTACAAACTAACTTTTGCATGGTAATTTCAAATATGAGATTCGTTTTACTCTACTGATAAAGCTCCTGATATGCCAAGCATGGTTACACTTACCCCAACTTTTTCCCATGTGGGGCAAGTGTAACCAAAAACACTTGCCCCAAACAAACTTACCGAAACATATTTATTTATTTAAGCCGTAACCTTGTTTTTGCCATCACACTAGATCAAATAAACTGGCCTTCCTGTACATATGGATACTGGAATACCTGATGTGCTGGATTTGTAGGTCTACTGAGTTTGTGTGAGATATATTTTATTTTTCCATTTAAGTCTACTATATTTTTAAACCACGTTTCCTTTTATAAAATATGACACAGAACTGTAAAGAATGCCACCATTTCGATTACAGGACAGTATGTGAAGCATTGTTTGACTGACAACAGTGTTGAGCATGATAATTCATCTTGCTGCCAATGGATGTAGCAGTGTTTAAGAGTGTGAAATCTACTTGGGACCAAAAGTTAACTTGTCACCTGAGACATCATCAAGGGGTAAAAATTAGCAAATGTGACTTTTCCAATCTCTTCACTGTTGTATGGAATGAACCACCACCTGAACTGTTGAAAAGTGGTTTTCAAAAAGAAGGAATATTCCCTTACAGTAGAGAAGTAATTGATAAAATGAAATATGATCCAGAGGCATATAAAAGATATGTAGCTCATACCAAATCTTTGACAGAAAGAAGTCCATTGCCAGCTCATGATAATGCAGCCATAGGCTGTGCAGAAGCTACGTCTCTAACAGAAAGTACTTAGGTTTTTGGGAAGCTTCCAGCTGAACAACCTCCGGAATTTTATAGGCCTACATATACTGAGCCCTGCAGTTCTCCCAGTATCAGAGTTCTTTCTCAACCATTCCCGAACTAACCAATGTTTCATTATGTTCTGATTTGCCATTTGAAAGCTTATTATTGGAAACAGTCTGACAGTGTAGCCCCACTGGTAAAACAAAAAAGGAAAGGATTGCACCAGGAGCTGAAGTTATCACTTTTCAAGATGCCATCTATAAAGAAAAAGATTCTAAAGGAAACACGAATAATAACGGAGAAATCAAAACAAAAAGTATTATCGGCATAAAAAAGGGCTTGGTAATGGAAAGTAAATCTTCCAAACAAAGTGCTGTTACTTTATCCAAAATGATATCCCAGAATGTTGTGGGAAAAAAATCCCTGATTGCTCTTGTGGCTAACAAGAAAAAAAGACTGGAAGTTGAATCAACCAGTGAAGAAAGTGAAACTTGAGGAGGCCTATCTATAGTAAGTAGTGATGAAGAGAATGGGACCATAACAACACTGGACAATATCAGGAAAGAAATGATAAACTGTGAAGAAGAAAAAGAGGCAAACTCCTTTGAAGCCAAAGATAAAATTACAGTTGGAAACTATGTTCTGGTAGCTTTTGCAAACAAAACGTAAGAAAATTCATTTTATTGGCCAAGTTGCCAAAATTAGTGATTTAGGAGATCCAGAAATGATTTTCTTCAGATGCAAAAATAAGACAAAGCATGGCACCACAAGAGATGAGACGGACGTTCCATCCTCTGATGTCATTTCAGAGCTGCCAGAGCCTACTATGGGTCACAAGGGAGACCTAACATTTGGTGTTACATTTGATTCATATAACATTCAGTGACTAAATAATAGTTAGGGCCTAAGTGTGAATATAATAAGTTGAATTAGGGCAGTTTAGCATTAAACACAAATTGCCAACAACTTTAGTTCAATTACCATGAAAAATAATAGAAAGTTAATTTATAAAGTGTATTTTTCTTTTCTCTTGAGACTAGATATTTTATTATTTTTGTTAAATTGCCTACTAAAGAAGAAAATATTACTTTCGTAGAATTTAAACTAATAAATTACTGGCCTAAAACAACAATAAATCATCTATGATGCATTCTGTTTTATGGTTTAAGCTAACACTTATTTTTTAGTTTAGCTAACATTTTCCGTGTGCAAAAAAGTTCATATCTTGAGTAAAATTTAAGATATTTTAATAATTTAAAAATCCTCAAATTCAGTAAAAATTGGGTAATCAGGTCACTAACCCCAAGTCTCTTTTACAATGCTCTGTATGGGGCAAGTGGTTCGGGGCAAGTGTAACCTCACAACACAAAATTTTGAATACGATTATTTGACCATATAATTTCTTTTTTCCCCAAAACAAAAAGTATATTGTTTAAAAGTCAACAAGTCAAACTTTAAGCATGAGAAATTTCAAAATCATATTTTCTATAACAGGTTGGCAATTTGGTGTCAATGCTGAACTATGGCGAAACGTGGTTACACTTACTATGGCGAAACGTGGTTACACTTACCCCACTTCACCCTATATATTACCAAACAATGTAATGTCAATCTATAGGAACATATTTCACAGAAAATTTTTATATCTATGTAAATGTGTAGTAGAACACTTGTACTCAATGTGAAGTGATATTTGTTATGTTTTGTGCTCTCTGTTGTGAACGAACATTTTGTTTTGCAACGAACAACGTATGAACAAACTGTGTGTAAATTTTTAAAAAACGGTTCACTGCGCTCATGATGGGACACTATAGGTGACGTCAGTCGTAAAACCACGGCACATTTTTCGACGAAACGACGACACAATATCCAGGAAACGACATACGCCTTTCGGAAGACGAAATATGGATGTTATTGAATAGATGTAACACGGGCTGGTCAGTATGAAACCACTAACACCATGTATTCCTACTAAGACGAAACCACATTTTAACTACGTCTTCCAAAGCACGCTTCATTGCAGGATTGTCGAACTCCAATTTATTTCATCAAGAACTTTCGTCTCAATGTAAACAAAACATGTGACGATATTTATTTTGAATTGCAAAGACTTTAGCACAGTATAAACCTTTTATAACAAGTGACTTTCAAAAGAGAATAGATTCATATATCTCTGAATATGCACAAAAACATTAATTTTATTTATTGAATGAACATGTGTAATAACATTTTGAAGCAAAAGAGAACAATGGACTTCATACCCAACGATTTTTTACAAAGTGACTAAGCACAAGTGAATACGAACTGTGATATGAATGGTACAGGTACACTAAATCTACGTATATGTGTTTTTTTCTTCTTTATTGCAATTTTAAAACCTGTACAACAGGCAGACTGTCAGCAGCGTTCTATGCTGCTCTTCAGCCATAGCATACAAAATGAGAAAAAACAGAAAGATTACACAAAGGTTACAGAACGGTGGGCAAGAAAACAGTCGACACAGAAAGGCAAACACGGAGCCGTTCACACTTGACGATAGTCCACACTTGAAACTGTTGACACGACGCACAAACACGGAAGACGGCGATGGCACAGGTGAACGATGGAGTGCGACGGTGAGCACTGAGCACTAAACACGACGGCACACACGAAACACTGATGGCGATGATCTCCGGCGCGCGAAAGTCCACGTAGCGTGTGCGAGTCCGGGGACCTGCCAAGAGGGGAAGAAAGGTGATGGGGGAGAGGGTGGGGAGGGGAGAACAAAGATGCCAATGGCTGAGGAGATGGGAGGAGGGGGAGAGGGACAGGGGAGGGGAAGCCCGGGGGAGGGGTGGGGAGAAAGGGAGGAGGGAGGGAGGGTGCCCAAAGAAACAGACAGAGGAAGAGGGAGGGAGGATCAAAGTTGATAGGAAGGGTAGATGGAGGGGTGGAGGACATCATCAGGGAGGGGGAGCTGCCGGAAGCCACCTTCAGAGAGGGTAAGGAGGGTGGAGAGATGGAGACCGGGTGGGACGTGGGAACACAGGCGCGGCAGCAGGCGGGGTTGGGAGAGGATGGTCGAGACAAGCGGCTGAGGAGGGTCGAGTTTGCGGGAGGTGTACAGGATCTGTATCCTTTCAAGGAAAAGGAGGAGGTGGGGGAAAGGAATGAGATTGTACAGGATCCATGTGGGGGAGGGGAGATGGATGCGATAGGCGAGGCGGAGAGCATGGCGTTCAAGGATTTGAAGGGATTTATAAAAGGAAGGGGGGGCGGAGATCCAGGCCGGATGGGTGTAGCAGAGGATAGGGCAGATGAGGGATTTATAGGTGTGGAGGAGGGTGGAGGGGTCCAGACCCCATGTATGGCCCGAAAGGAGAATGAGGAGGCGGAGTCGGGAGTGTGCCTTGGCTTGGATTGTCCGGAGATGGGGGGGTCCAGGAGAGGCGACGGTCGAGGGTGACGCCAAGGTACTTGAGGGTGGGAGTGAGGGCGATAGGACGGCCATAGATGGTGAGATAGAAATCAAGGAGGTGGAAGGAAGGGGTGGTTTTGCCTACAGTGATCGCCTGGGTTTTGAAGGGATTGACCTTGAGCAAGCACTGGTTGCATCAAGCGGTGAACCGGTCAAGATGGGATTGTAGAAGGTGTTGGGAGCGCTGCAGGGTGGGGGCATGGGCAAGGAAGGCGGTGTCATCAGCAAACTGGAGAAGGTGGACGGGGGGTGACGGCGGCGGCATGTCCGCCGTATACAAAAGGTACAGAAGGGGGAGAGGACGGAGCCTTGGGGCACACCGGCGGAGCGAAAAAAGGTGTAGGAATCTGTGTTATGGATGGTGACGTAGGAAGGACGGCGTGAGAGAAAGGAGCCGATCAGACGGACGTAATTAATGGGAAGGGCGAAGGTTTGGAGCTTGAAGAGGAGACCGGAATGCCATACGCGGTAATAAGTACGTTCGAGGTCCAGGGAGAGGAAGACTGCAGAGTGATGGGAATTAAGCTGTTCAGAAAGGAGATGAGTGAGGTGTCCTGTCTGTTATTAGTCTTTCCGTCCAGGTAACAATACTTCAATAATCTACGCATGGCTTCAAGGTGCATATTAGTGCTGATATTTAACCTGCAGCAATGACAGTAAGCCCAATGTTGGGCCTGAATCCATAAGTATTTGAGAAATACATTCCAAAGTCTTTCGTGCTTGCATCTTCTTGAAGTTCCCTCTAAAACAATTCTAACAGTTCACCGCACTTGTCTACATCGGGTTCTTTCAGCAGCGTGCATAAGGCATTGTAAACCTGGATTTGTCTCTGTGGGCTACCACACACTTTCCTTAAGTTGTTTCTCCAGCTATGGTCAACATGCCACGTACATAGCACATTATTATCTGCTAGGCCCATTACATGCTCCCATGCACATTGGAAAATTTGTGTATCATCTGACATGAAAACAGCTGGTTTATTAGACCTACTTTCTCATTGACACACGTAAAAAATTGTGTCATTACAGCAGTGTTCTCTTTATTCGAAACACACAACGCAACTGGAATCGCTTCCAAATTCATCAATAACTAATAGTGTTGTTACCAGTAACTTGTACACATTTGTAGAATGCGTTGAATCTACACACCCAATTTTTGAGCCAAACTTTTGAAGCAATTGACACTGTAGATCTGCCATTAGCACAATCATCACATCTTTGTCTGAATGAATAGTCCATATTACCAACGACATTTTTGTTCATTAGAACACAGTCTTTTATTCATTCTAAAAAGATGCTCACACTTGTATCATTGGCATGGAACTGGTGAGTATTAATTCCAAAGTCCTTCTTTATGTTATGGAGATCCTTTCGAATTAAAAGGAGGAGTATTTCTACCACTTCAGAATTGATAGGCTCTCTCACATCATCCAAAATTCTTTGGAAGGTCATGTCTTTGTTTATTTACCTGTAACATTTCTACAATTAATAAAGCTAGAAACACATCATTAACCACATACTACTAGCAATACCTAATGTTTCACTTTTTACTTAATTCTACCAGGACAAATCTGTGGGGAGGGGTAATAAATGCCCTCAACAGTTGACACAGTGCACAATTGCCATAATTTATAAAGCTTCCTATAATTCATAAAGGATCATAGAAACAGTCATTTCAATTCAAATATACAGGAATTTCATCTTTCCATTGATGTAAACTGTATTTGTATCTTCACTTTACATTTGTAAGGGATCCAGGTAGCACCAATATGTTTGGGTATAGTACGTATTACCTGCCACATGTATTTGAGGCCATACACTGGAAAAACAACACATATACTGAGAATGTATCAGACTTTAGCAGCATATTTAATTTTGACCTTTGTTAGTGTTTCTCCTGTGACTAACACTTTTATGAAAGATCAAAACAAATCATTTTCAGACTGTGATAAAAAAGCCTTTGTATATGTAGTTTGCTATAGTAGAGCACGGAAGAGTGGCACAACACGCAGAGCAAAACTGAGGTAGCAGTAACACCTTAATTACTACATGGTAGCCAAATGAAAAATGTCATGATAAACTATACTGAGAAGGATGAAAAATATCAACAACTTTTCAGATGAAAGAGTAGGACCATTACTTGCTATAGAATGATGAGGATACCAATGTGCTAGACATACAGGTAAACCACAAGCAAACTGCAAAATGGTGGTCAGAAGAAACAGATAAAGGAATAACAAGGATAGCAAAGAATGAAATATGAGAAAGGACACATAGTGAACCAGGGAATATCAATCTGGAGATTTTGAAACATTGTACCAAGATAGTAAAATCTTTAACAGTCATACAACAAAATGATACGTGGAAATTTAATATGTGAAGGAATGTCAGTTACATTACTACCAAATGGAGATCACTGAATTTGTTTGAATTATATAGAAATTTGTGTTACATATCATTAACAAGAATTTAAAGGTAAAAAAGAAAAGACAGGGCTGAACCTAATTTTAGGACTTTGCCACATTTTCACACTGTAACATTGTACAAAAATGGGCACCAGCTAAAAGAAAATTGGATAAGTTTTCATAGATTTAGATAACACTTATGATACTATTCCAAGGAACGTACTTTGGAAAGCATTACATATGGCGTGCAGAGAGGACCTCTCAATAAAAATAAACATGATTATAATTACACCGAACTATAACTACCCACAGCCCCAACAACATGACATTATGAACACACTTTCGTTAATTTATTCTTTAAGAGTCACTATCTACATTCCCCAATGCAAGATCATAACCAGGAATGTCAAACAATGTGATACACATCAGTCTGCTACGAGTTTCCACCAGCAAATTCACTGCATATGTTATGCACAATTTCTGGTCCAACTACGCACACACAACCTGATACAAATACCCTTTCTGTAAGTAATACAACATATTGTCCTGACTTAAAGCAGATTCCATACAGCAAGTCAACTTGCTTGAATAGCCTTAGATTATATAAAATTTTGTAACTATTATTAAATATAACTGTATAAAAGCACTATTTAATACTGTCGCATCTATTCTACGGTTAAGGTGACACTCACAAGGAATGACTTCCTTTCAGAACTAGGGAGGTTTAGAAACCCAATATTCTTTTCATGCCCAAAATGTGTTTTGAAATAAACAACACTACAAATTCCATTTGTATCTTGGCTAACCTCTGTGGCAGAAGTGCAATGACCTCCCATTTTCTTACTGCCTTGCGACTTCAGCTGCCTCTGGCCTTTTGATTGAGATTTGAATATCCCAGATCTATGACACATGTAAATGGTCTTAGTGGTACCTCTCATAGGCTTAGCACCACCGCGTGTTACAAAGCTAATTCTTGCTTCCTTCTCTTCTCTGGACTTCCACTTCAGGAAGTCTGAAACACGTGAGTCACGCGGGCCCCGAGGAATCGCTTCATGACTCATCAAAAAGGCTGAAAGCGTTACAGCGCTGCCTGGTGACTAGACCTGTAAACAAATCTGTTGACGTAAGTGACGGCACACGTTGGCTACAGAGTACCTTCAACCGTTGTTTTGGAATGTCAAATCAGTCCAGATTGTTTGAATGAAGCTTCCGTTAACAGAATAAAATCTAGAAAGAAGGCTTAAATGCGCATAATCTGGATTATGGTGACATGATAAATCAGCAGCGTGGTCAGAGTTACATATTAGAGTCGTACGTGATTGATTGAAGCCAACTGATTACAAATTATTGGTCGAAAGGCAGAGTGATTTATAGCATAACACATATAATGCATTGCGGACAATGTGTCAAAATGTTTTTAACGCAGTAGTAAATGCGGAAAAACGAATCAAATATGGTAAAGGATGCGTAGTGGAACGCCCATATCATTTTTCCAGTTTGTGTACGATATCTGTACGTAATATGCATCAAAACACATCGGATGCTTGTTCATTTTCTAATATATGTTCTTTGGAGATGACCTAGTAGTTTTATTTTTTTTATTTTGAGAAATGCGCTAAATGTGGGAAAATGCATTTAAATATGCCGCAAACAAATATCAGGCAAAGACACACGTCTGTCTATACCACAACCTTTATTTCCCATTCGCTGTGTTCCACAACTGTCAACGAAATTATCGCTTTTCAACCTAATGTAGACCTCAGACTATGCTACAAATAGAGTTATTATTCCAGTCAAGGTTTCTAGGGAAAAGGGGGGGAGGGGGGCGAAATCCAGTATAGTGCTCTAGCCCAGATATGTGCTCTTGCACTGTGTGTGTTACCGATAAACTTAAATTTTGATCGTTGTTTTTCTGTAAACAAACAGCTATATGCCAATCACATCTTCCTGTATGTAGTTTCTCATAAACCAAGTTTATGTGATCTTACGATAAAAAGAGCTCAATGAGGGAATATTAATAGATAGAAGCAATACTGACACCTCCAAATTGTAAGGCTGCTATAGATGCAAGTCAGTGATTGTCAGAGTGTGTCAGTGGGACTAAACATTTGAAGTAAATCACGAAGCTTTAGGTTAATTCAACTATTACTTCTAATGTAGTAGGCAGTCACAATTTTCTTTCGTGTTTTTATGTATATACGTACTACACAAGCAACCAAATGGTACCTGGTGGAGAGTACCTTCTACCACTACAAATCATTTTCTTTCCCGTTCCACTTGCAAATAGAGAGAGGGAAGAAAGGCTGTCTATCATCCGAGCCCTGATTTCTCACACCTTCTAAATTTTCTCAATAGTGTTATACAAAATAATATACACACATAGTTTGAAATTACTGGTAACCTATCTAGCCTCCAGCCTTTGAGTTGCTTCAGTGTGTTGCTTAAAACTGACCTGGATATCAAACTTTGGAGCAGTACTCAAGAATGTCACAAAAGTGTTCTATACGAGTGGTCTAAGTGATCTTCCCCTCATTTCCAGTCACAAAACGTAATGACCCTGAAAGCTAGAAATGGTTTTTTTATTCAAGTGCTGTTTTTCTCTCATACTTCGTACAAACAATTTCAGAATTTTACAATGAGTACTGTCAGCCCTACATAGAATGGTAACATTAAAACCCTGTCAAATTGAACCTTAGTGTTAACTATCATATGCATCCTTGAGTCGAAACATTACGTTTAATGATAATTATAGAAGGAGAGGCTAATAAAATAATTTTTTTACTTTGTATTTTTTTAATATCTTAGGATTTTCAGTTTTCTGCCTGATGTCTAGCAGCAACCTGTTAAAGACTTTCGGTCAGAATGTGAAATTCCATTCTGAATCGTAGGCAGGGTTGTATAGTCTACATGGACATTGTTATTCCTTCCAGTATTTTGCAAGTTCATTTCACTAAACAGAGTAAAATACCCCTATTATGAACAACAAATATTATTAGGGAGTAAATATGTTGACTTGTAAGTGAAAGGCTCCGAAGAGACTTCTGTAAGAAGCTGCACTATCGATTTTACGCAATAATCTTACTCACATAGATCAAAAGTTCTGTTAACTTGCCATATCAGATTTGAATAATATTGAAAGCTTTTCATAACAGCCTCCTTAACCATCACCAGTAATGGTACTCATATGTAATGGTATGGTGTTCTGTAGCAGCACATTAAAAGTGTTTCAATTGAATTGCTTCTGCATTATTTCTCTTCCCCATGTCCTTGACATTAATGCAACCAAGTTATTTTCTTGTACGGTAATTAGTTTCCATGTTATAACATGTTAAATATAGAAAGTTTACCTGTAACCAAGCAGTAGTTTTTGTTGATGACAATATCAGTTCCTGTGCACAACTGAATTTCAAAATCTGTCTTGTGGGTTGAAAATCCGTTACTGCTGCTATCTTGTGCTGACAATGAGATGACTTTCATAGAAATACTGAATTATTTCATTTGTAATGCAGTTTCATAGTTGTGACTTTTCATACTTTCCCGACGGATCTGCTGCAAATACTCTTCTCGGGTTTGCCGCCGGATTGTATTGTGTAACTCGCACAATATTTCGTCGATGCAACTGCTCGACATCATCAGGTGGTGGTAGCTGCTGTTATCACTGCTGCAAGGTGCTACTGATGATAATCGCACGGCGGCGACGGAATTTATCATGCCGGGGGCAGGCAATACGCGTGCGCGGGAAGACGATCGTAGTTGGAGGAAAGCGGCGCTCCTGGTTCCCCCCTGCTGGCCGCCGCAGAAAGGCCATCCGCGCGTGCGCTGTGGGCAATGACTGTGCTGCCGGACGCTCCTGTGGTTAAAGTCCGAACTAAACCTCAGTTGCGCGTTTCGTCACTTGACGGATCGGAAGTTCTTGTTACCCTTTTTTTTCGGTTTAATGGCAGCCAGTGCTGGATTCCAGGCGGCGCTTAGCTGGAACCCTGCATCCCTGTTGATAAGATTGTCAGCTGTACGGATATGTATGGCCTCCTTAACAACACAGTCCCAGAAAGATGACGCTGGGGATAAAATTTCCGTCTGTTCGTACAGCATACGACGTCCCGTGTCCAGGCAATGCTCTGCTACCGCTGATTTATCAGGTTGCCCCAGGCGTGTGTGACGATGGTGTTCGACGCAACGTTCTTGCACGGTTCGGCATGTCTGTCCAATGTAAGATTTTCCACATTGGCATGGGATTTTATACACACCACGTTTCCTAAGGCCAAGATCGTCTTTGACCGAGCACAATAAATTCCTCAATTTTACTGGTGGCCGAAATACACACTTGATATCGTGCTTTTTGAGGATTCTTTCTATTCTCGAAGACATGCCGCCAAAATAGGGCAAGAACGCTGTTGCAGTGGGTGCCTCCTCATCTTCGTTTCCATCCCTGCTTCGAATTTGCTTGGAACGGAATGCATGGCGCACCTGCCTATTGGAATAGCCATTCTGTTGGAATACCGTTCTCAGGTGTTGTAGCTCACCGGGTAGACTGTCGGCATCTGAGACTACATGTGCTCTATGCACCAAAGAGCGTAGGACACTACCGCGTTGCGCAGGGTGATGGCAACTTGTCGCCTGCAAATATAGCTCCGTATGAGTTGATTTGCGGTAGACGCTGTGTCCCAGTGTACCATCCGCTTTTCTCCTGACTAAAACATCGAGGAATGGTAAGGTGCCATCCCTTTCCACTTCCATGGTGAACTGAATGTTGGGATGGAGCGAATTCAGATGCCGGAGAAACACAGGTAATGTCTCCATTCCGTGGGGCCACACCACAAAGGTATCGTCTACATACCGCCAGAAACAAGAAGGTTTGAGACTTGCCGACTGCAGTGCTTTTTCCTCAAAGTCTTCCATAAAATAGTTGGCCACCATGGGAGATAGAGGACTTCCCATGGCAACACCGTCCACTTGTTCAAAATACTGGTCATTGAATAAGAAGTAAGTTGAGTTCCATGTTTTTATGAATCCACATAGATGCATTGAAAGAAACCTTACTAGGTAACATAATGCGTCAGAATACTAAAGGCACAAAGAATGAAATTTCTGTAGATTTAGCACACACTTTACTTTTCTTGAGCATTATAAGGTTATTAACGGAAGTTACTTACTGTCCATTACCTGGAATATAAACTATCCTTTCTCTTCTGCAAACATCTGCTTTTGCAGCAAGTATTATCAATTTTTTCCGTAACTGAAAAGCTTTAACACACACAAATCACAAAACCCGCCATTATACACATTAAACACACACACCCATAAGGCATTAGCATGTCATGTTTAAAGAATATCCGCGTTTCGAGAACTACCAGTTATATTGGCTAACGTGAGAGACGACCTCATATCATGATGTGACGTCATGACTCCTCGGGGCCCGCGAGTTGCTTTTGTCTGAAACACCCATTACAAAGAATAGCTTTGCAAAATATGTATATGTATTACCAAACAATGTAATTTATGCATATAAAGTTTTTCGTAACTGAAATGTTTTATTGCAAACAAAACGCGTATTCAAATCCGCCATTTTAAACAACGTATCAACTAAGAATGCGCTATTTGAAAGAATATCTACAATTCGAGTAGTCTCAGCGATAGTGCCTAGCATGATATGACGTTATGATTCCTCGGGGCCCGTGAGACGCTTCTGTAGTTACTTGTCACTCTGTATCTTCGACCATAAATACTAGTGTCGAAGCTCTGTAGACTCAGGTTTCAAAGATTACCCCTATGTATCGTCTCTGCTGTAAGTATGACGCCATTGCTCAAAGCCGATGACTGGAATCGGACACTAGAATTGACCCAGAATTTTAATAGCAATATGCAATTCTAATCATTGTATATGTCAGTTATAATTAACGAATTATTCGATATGACATTGCTTACTTTATTAAGTTGAAAATATTGTATAGATTGTTGTTACGTAGCAGTTTTGAAAAACACTCACATTTCGAAAAATACATCATAGCCTATAGGGTTGTATGAATAAAAATGATAACATTCTCCAGAGTTGATACTCAGAGCAAAAGAACATCCTCAAAGAAAGTTCTCAGTTTCGTATGAATAAAAAGTAGGAAGCATAATCTCTGACCCTGGAGTACTTTCTCTCTACCTCCCCACCTTACTGAGTAAGTTCTCAGCAAAGAGATTAAAATCCAACATCTTTGGTTCTCAGTTTGTTTCGTTTGCGTGTGTTTTGAGTTAGCGAAAGTTTTCTGAAGTTATTTCTGTGCCGAAATGGAACACTCAGAATAAGGCTTTGCTAACATTATTAAAGATTACCCCGCAGTTATTAGTAAATCACAAACTCCGGCCACAAGAAGACAGAAAGCGGGTTGTCTTAAAGAAATCCAACATCGTTATATGGTTAATTTCGGGAAAGAAATAACGGACGGGCAGATAATGAAGAAACTACACAACATGAAATCCCGTATCAAGGCGAAAACGGATGTGAATAAGACGGGAAACATTAAGATTTCCTTGAAAAATTGGGAGCAGATATTTTTAAAGTTTTTGGACGGGGATGACTGCAACCCAACTATCCACAGAGTTCCTGGTAAGTCCCATCCTTTTCGATTTTTTAATTACGCGCTTTATGCTTTGAAATTGTGATTCAGACAAATACGTATTTTTGACATGTGAAAATGAAACAATGTTTGGTAAATTTCGTCTACTATATCACTACTTTTCAGTAAAAGTGTGCTATGCATGAAATTGGACGAACCTCTCCCACATTTCTGCGTAAACCTGTTTGGTATATTTACTAACTATAAACTGAATCCTGACACACTACTATTACTTTTTTTAAATTTTCATTACGAGCTTGTGCAGTGGGTGGTGGTGGTTCCAACTCTGTCATCACTTCACCAAGGAATTTGGAGGTAGCTGACACAGAACAAGAGTCAGTTTTGCAGCTACCACTAATTGTTCCACCTGACCATATGGATCTCGTGGGCCCCGAAGTCGTCATACCTTCACAATCGCCTGCTTCGGGGGATGAGAGTGTGCTTAAACGTCGGAGTTTAAGCATGGAAACTAATGAGACACGTATTTCTCTACTCCAGAGCTGCAAAGGCTGGTGCTATTGTATCAATTGGACATACTCAAACGAAAGCAGCAGCAACTGATGCGCGAAGAAGATAAACAATAAAACATTGTGTAGTGTCTTATTTACATAACGAATTTTATTAATAAAAACATCTTTTTAAAGTGAATGTTCATTTTCATTCCTCATTTACCATATTCCATATCCTCTTACAAAAATTATTCAGTAAAAATGTCTTTTCAATGAAACAATAAGAGTAATATAATCCAATCTGAAATGTTAAAAAAGTGTATGCACTTATATTGTTGTGTATGGGCCGTATCTTCACCACACCCTTGAAACAATTTCTGGTAAAGTAAAGCAAAAAGAATAACTTGTTTTACTGTAGCATCTGGCAAATACCTTCACCACTAACTTTTGGTACAGTAACGCAAAAACGGTAACTTGTTTGTATTTTAAATGCTGCATGTTAGACTGTTGTGCACTTTATTTACTCTAGCACCTGGCAAATATCTTCACCACATCCTTGAAACAGTTTCTGGTAAAGTAAAGCAAAAAGAGTAACTTGTTTGTATTTTAAATGCGGCATGTTAGACAGGTGTGCACTTATTCACTGTAGCACGTGGCAAATACCTTCACCACATCCTTGGAACAATTTTGGTAAAGTAAAATAAAAACTTGTGCCATCAATGTTCTGAAGTTACAGTACAGAAATTACAGTAAGGTTCCAGCAATTCATGTTAATCTGTTGTGTCCAAAGCTATTTACAGTAGTATCTCTGTTCCAGTTTGAATAGTTACATGTTAAACAATTTTTGTTGAAAGTAAAATCGATGATAGGGAATGAAAAAAAAACAACACTAAACAGCATTTCATTAAATAACATCAGAGCACTGTGCTTTATTTTCATGAGGGAATAATTACTGTAATTACAGAAAATATCAAATTGGGTTTCAATGTTTGGGCAGACACCCATACATTACAGTTGTCGTATTACATTTACAATTTCCCGTCTCCTATTTGTTCCACGTACACGTACGTTTGCTGCTTCCTCTTCTCCCAGTACTGGAAGAGTGTTGTCGTCATCACAAGGTGTCTCAAAATCCTCATCCCCTACATGTTTTGCTACGTTGTGCAAAACAAAACAGGCTACTATCACACTGGGGATTTTTGTTTGGGCAAGCCTTATCTTATTTTGCAGAACTGGGAAACGCCTTTTCACCTGTCCAAAGCACCGTTCGATTATCACCCTTTCCTTAGAGTGAAGTCTGTTGTATGCCCTCTCATCAGGTGTTTCTGGATTTTGAAATGGTGTCATTAACCACGGTGCAATGCCATATCCTTCGTCTCCTAAAATTAGTTCGTTGCACTGATTCTCACGTAATATACGACAGACATCGGAGTTTCTCCATATCCTAGCGTCATGCACAGACCCTGGCCATGAAGCATCAACGCTCGTAAACATTTCACTGTTGTCACACGTCGCCTGCACGTTTATAGATGGAAAGCCCTTTCGATTGACGTATTCATCTACATGTGAAGAAGGTTTCATTATAGGTATGTGAGTGCAATCTAGGACCCCTATCGCACATGGAAACTTGCATCTCGATTGCCATTTAACTTTCGCTGTTTCAAGTTCGTTAATATTTCTCGGAAATCTGATCCACAACGGTGCTTTCCTGTTGACCTGTTGCAGAACATACGAAAATGTTACTGATACTGTAGTCTGGTGTACTCCCAAATCTTCTCCTACGCCTATCTGAAAGCCTGGATCCGCTAAATAGCGCAAAAATATTTTGATTTTGCATTCATTGGAAAGGGTGCCTCCTCTTCTTTCGCAATTTTCCGGAAAAAAGTGATTGGCCAGCCAGTTAATGTTTTGACTGTTAAATCTATACAAACTTCTACAGTTCCTTTCTTTTGTGTTCCTGCGTACTACGTGTATCTTTTTTTGCCTTTCAAGAAACATAAATTCCGCCATTTTCGCTAAAAACACTCGGTAACGCTTAATCACAACACAACACAACACAACTCACTCAGCTCGAAGTATGCTATGGAGCTCACTCACAAAAACAGAGATTGTTCTCCGCTTGTGAGAAACTTCTTTGGCTTTATTCATACGAAATCGGAGAATATACCTTGCTTTGAGCGACTTCCCCCACCCTTCAACCCACACTGAGAACATACTCGGGTGAAGTATATTCTCAGACTCGCTTTATTCATGCCAACCGGAGAACTTTCTCCGAACATCTGAGTATAAAGTATATTCTCTGTTTAATTCATACGACTCTATATGTACATCGACTACCAAGAGGTCTGCGAAATGGATGTCAGTTTCTCGAAATTATCACAAAGGTTTACGTTAACTGCATGAACAGGCAGATACAATTGCTTCACAGTTTTCCATAGAATGTTACAAATTAAGCTCACTGATATTACAGTACTAAAACTTGGGCATTGGAATGGCCTTTCTGTCACTTGACATTTCGGAGTTACTTGTAGTGGAAAGCGACTGCCTCTCTCATTAACATATTTATCACAAATAATTTGCCGCACGATGCAGAACTCATCGGAAAATAATTTATGAAATCTTTCGGGTTCGTGATTTGTATCTGTCAATGAATTAACATGTGACTGATCGCTCCTTTTCTCAACCAGTCTCGGACCCATTTCCTCTCCTTCGTTGTTTTCTGTTTCTTGCAAGCTATAACTCGCAGACATGTCTGTGCCATAGCTTTCTTTTGACTGTTTGGCAACTTAAATTTGTAAAATCATGTTGTCAACTGACAACTTTGGCAATGTTATTGATACTGTGAGGTCGCTTAAATATATTGAAGGATTGAAAACTAGTATTTTCAATAAATACTGATTGTGTGTAGGCCCCGACAGCACTCGTAAAACCAGATGATGTAGTCGATAGGTGAACTAGTCGATATTAGCCAAAGGTCTGAGAAAGAATCTAGTCATGCACTGCTAAGCTGTTTGAGTTGGGTTGGTTAAAGTTGTGTGTACTGTGTAGTGTATAATATGACACGTGTCTACAAATAATTCGTGTGACAGTGTGCACTCCAATAATCAGTCCAGATATGGAAGTTTCATGACATGAGTATTCTTTGTCTACTTATTCCTAAATAAACGCCACGGTGATGAGAGCTGAATAAAATAAGTTTGGAGGGTCCAACGCCAATGGGATTACTTGAAGGCATTTAATTATTTTGAAGGTAATGTGAAATGCCAGCGAACTGTATGATTATATACTTTGTAGATAATAGGTCGGAAAAATCGTGCACGCGATATAATAGTGGTTTCTGCGTTTCAGACGGGTACCTGGCTGCGAAGAAGAATGAGTGATTTAAGTAACTGGTTCTATTCATTACCAGTCTTCACGAGATGGTGGATGACACTGACAACGGCGTTCTCTCTTCTGGGACGCTTTGGATTGCTGAGAGGCATTTATCTCGCCTTACTTTACGAACCTTTCATCCACCGATTCCAGGTTTGGAACATCAAATATGTATCTTGCATAGTTGGTTTGTTACTTGGAGCATTCATAAGCTGTTTAGTGTGTTCTGTATTCCTCCTATCCTGCAGTGTGCACTAAGAGTAAGAGAACACACACACACTTCTTGCATCCTTATTCCAATTGAAATATGGGTTGTGTTGCGTTGAGACTATCTACAGCGTAGCCCAAAGTAGGCATAAGTGTAGAACGTGACAGTGTATCAGATGAAAAAGCGGTATCGAATACTTCAGTTAAGCTGAATGTGACCGGTTTAGTTCAGAGCACATTATGGATATTGATTTTATTCTCTGTAAGATTTCTGGTCAGTTTAGTGGGATTAAGGTGTTTCTTTTGTCATTTGGTGGAGGGGAACAGTAAGTTTTTAGCACAGACATATGTAACTCAAACAAGGCATATTAATAAACGCCATTTCCTCAGAATTAATAACAGAACTTGTGTCTTGAGTGATGAATGATATTGCGGAATATGTTATACTGAGCAATATTTGATATGTCATGTGCTTTGACTACTGATGTATTTGTAACGGCTGCTATGGCTTCACCTTTTGGTGCACATATTAACATTTTTGTTGTTAGTTGCCATAGCTGAGTTTAGATGTTCCAGATAATTGCCACAGATATGTTATAGGCATGTTGTTTGTGGCATCTGTAGCACATTTGCTGCATCACTTGTAATGAATATTCCTCTTATCCAACTTTTCAGTGTTTTGCAGAGTGCGCATTTGTACATTTTCTTATGTTTAAAACAAGTTGCCAGTCCATACAGCACTCTGAATTATTATTATAATCTGACTGAATATTGCACCTTTAGACAGTACTCCATTAAAGACAACTGCGGCTACAAAATGTGTGTGGTTACTGTCAATATTGACTGCAGGGTCAGCAGTGTACAACATGAACAGCAAGGGTAGCAATTCTCTTCCCTGGCGTATACTTGAAGTTATTTCTCCATTTTGTGATGACACTCTGTCCAAGAAAACAGTGTGCCTTCTGTGCCAAGAAATTTACTCCAATCACAAATGTTTTTGATAACATGTATCATTGCACTTGTGTTAATAATTGTCTGTGTGGCATATAGTCCATTATTTTGTTTAAGTCAAGAAGTACTGCATACATTGATTGCCCTGATCCATTCAAGATCTCCTGTAAGAAAAGCTCAAGTTGGGTCTTGAAAGACTTAAGTTTCCTGAATTGATGCTGCTTGCCATGGGGTGCTCATTCTGTTAGAGATGCCTCTTTGTGTTTCAGCTCAGTTTATAATTTGAGATTGTACAACAAAAACATGTGAAGGATATTGGATGGTAGACTTGTAGATGCCTCTACCTCCCTCCAGGTATTTGCTGCAGTCCCTCCCCCCACCCCAACCCACCCTTCCTAAGGCATTTATCGTAATTTACTGGTCAAAAGGGGGGGGGGGGGGAGGTAACTGATCTTTAGATTGTGTATAGACTGTGACAGGTTCTCCATTGGGCTTTGGAGCTTTGTTCAATTTGCACAATTTCTGCTGTTTTCCAATGTCACTGTCAATAATACACTGATAAGCCAAAACTTCAGGCCCACTGCACACCCTAAGAGTGAATACTGCCTGGTGCTATTGTGAGCATGAGGCACAGTAAGAAACATTTATAGTAGGAGCAGAACGAAGTGGGCTTTCATCCTAGTATTGATAAAGGACTCGAATGGAGAAATCACCGACGCAGGAGATTCTGACAAATGGCAGTTTGTCATAGGCCAGTGTCTGTGAAGGAGCAACCTAGAAACAGCAAAGCTGGTTGGCCGTTCTCATGATGCTGTTGTGTGTGTCTATGGAAAGTGGTTTCAAGGACAAATCACAACCAAAAGCTGACTGGGTGTCAGAGGCCTACACCTATGCACAGAACATGGAGACCAGAGGCTTGCTTGTTCAGTAAAGCAGAATGGATGGCAGTTTTTTGTAGGTCAGATGACAGAGTACAGTGCTGGTACAAGTGTTTTGGAGCATGCTGTTCACCATACATTGTAGGATATAGGACTCTGCAGCATACAACCTCTACATGTTCCCTTGTTGACTCAATGATAGCCCCCCCCCCCCCCTTCCCTTCCTCGGCTCCGGCGGTTAGAAAAGGCCCGAGGTATTCCTGCCTGTCGTAAGAGACAACTAAAAGTAGTGTCTCACATTTCGGCGTTCATGTGATGGTCCCCTGTAGGATTTCACCTCCATTTTTCAAAATTTTCCCTAAGAACGAGCCAATTGGGGAAGGGTGCCTTAAATGGTGCATAGTGTCCATCATGCTCTGAGATCCTTCATCAACGTGGATCTGCACTCCCTCTCATTCTGCAGCTGTTGGATGCGTTCACCCTCCTGGCTGCATTTTTCTCCATCCTCTGTGCAGTTTGCTTTCTGCGTTGTTGACGATAATGGACTTCTTAGCTCATTTGCACCTGATATCCAGCATGTTAGCCAGTCCATTGTTGTGTGGCCACCATGTACCCTTTTGGTTGTAGCCTCCTGACAACACAGGGATCGCTCTGCTGATGCCTGTGCCGTTAACTACCCACATATGCCAAGGAGTATATACCCACTCCCACCAATGGCTAACCTGCCAGATGGCCTTTGCTGCAACTGGGTGGCACCCATGGGGAGGGCCCCTGATTGGAGTGGATGGCATCAGGGCAGATGACACGCCATGAAGTGTAGTTCGTCATCTCTTGCTGGTGGTCAAACACCAGCAGTCTTCTCTAAGCGGACAATGTCTAACTTCAATGCTAAGAAATGTGACACCAAATCGTTCCCTCCCCCTCCTCCTGACCACATAATGGGAGAAATGCTAGGCTAAGGATGGCAACGAACCTTATTAACCCCAGTACCCTGTATGTATGAGAATTGATTGGGAATCTTTCTTTTCAATGAAACCTAGTTTTTTGTGGACCATTTAGAGGACAAGTTTCGGGTGGTGAAGGGCTTGTCCAAAATTCGGTCATGGTCGGTCTTGATCAAAACAGCATCCTCTGCACAGTCGTGGTTATTACTCGCATGTGACAAACTGTTTCGATCACACCCACCATAAGAGCTTAAATATGGTCCAGGGACCTTCTTTTGCAGTCTGAAGATGAGCTGCAGGCCAATTTAGAGCGGCGAGAAGTCCATTTCATCCAGCGCATCCACTGGGGCCCGAGGGATAATCAGGTTGCCACCGGTGTCTTCATCTTGGTTTTTGAGGGTGACAAATTACCTGAGAAGGTCAAGGTGATGGTCTGCCGCTGTGATGTAAAGCCATATATCCCTCTCACTATGCAATGCAGTAAGTGCTGGAAGTTTGGCCGTATGTCTTTCTCCTGTACTTCCAGCGTCACCTGTCGGGATCATGTCCTTCACATCCCAATACCCCCCAGGGGATCCACAACTCTTTTATGGATGGATACATGCGTAGCGAACACGGACCCCGAGCTAATGTGGCCCTCCTTCCTTTCCGGGCTGCATACCTTCCTTTTCCACATCCTTCCCCATCCCCCGTCTTCGTGCCACCCCTCCCCCCCCCACCCCTCACCTACGCCTCTTTCCTTCCCTTTCTCCCCCTCTGGGAGTATGTTTTGTGCCTACGTCCGGAGATGGACGCTTGAAAGTGTGACATTTCATTTGCTTGCAAGTCTTCGTCCTTCCTTTGTCCTTCTCTTTTCCTTACCTCTTCTTTACCCCTTTCTCCGCTGCGGCGTTTGAGACCTCTCTTCTTTCCTTTCCCATTCTTTGTATTTCCCTTTGTCTTTCTTCCTCCCTGTGCGTATCTGAAGGCCAACCCACACATTTTCATGCATAGCCGGTGACGGGGTAACGCGTTATTTCCCGGCCCGGGTAGACAGGTAGGACACATACGTACCCCCTGGTAACGGCCAGGCCCAGGGAGGGTTGATTACCTGAGCTGATACCTTCCGAAAGTGCCGATTGGTCCCTCCGTCCGTTTCTTGGGAGGTGTGACCTGAGGTGTGAACAATCACCTAAGGCGGGAGTGCTCTCAGAGTGGGCCCCCACAAGGAAGGAGCGCGCCATCAGATACACCAGTAATCATGGGGTATTCTTCCGCAATGGTTTCCTCATCTTCCACTATGTCTGCTCACAAGAGTAAGTTCACTGAGTCTCAGCCACAGACAGTTCTTCCCTCGTTGCCACAGTTCCTTGTTCCTCGGTCTGACGAAGGTCACGACTTCTCCACGGTCAACCCTTTCGTCATTCAGAAAGGTGTCAACACAATTGCAGGGCCTGTGAAGTCTTGTTCCAGATTACGAAATGGCACCTTGTTGTTAGAAACAGTCAGTGCCCTCCAGCCACAAAAATTGCTGCGTACTTCATTGCTCCACGCCTTCCCTGTCCGGGTGGAAGCGCACCGCACTTTAAATTCCTCACGTGGAGTCGTTTATACACGGATTGTCTGACGAGGAAACTCAACACTACCTGTCTTACCAGGGCGTAACGGCTGTTCATAGAGTTATGAAAAGGGTTGACACGAACATCGTTCCAACCTGTACTGTCTTCTTGGCATTTGACAGAGTTCAACGCACATCCAAAATAAAAGCGAGCTGTGTGATAATTTCCGTTCGCCCCTACGTCCCAAACCCTACGCATTGCTATCGGTGCCAGCGGTTCAATCATACCAGCCAGTCCTGTTCCAACCGGACCAAATGTGTTACGTGTGGCAAGGATGCCCATGAGGGTGCTTGTCCACCTCCATCCCCTCGTTGCATCAACTGTATGCGTGACCACGCTGCTTCCTCTCGAGATTGCCCCATTTTTAAAGATGAAAAGCTCATTCAGAAAATCAGAGTGAAGGAAAAGGTGTCTACCTTTGCTGCTCGAAAATTATTCGCCAGTCGAAAGCCCACTGTGCCTCAGACATGAAAATACAGCACTGTCCTTGCCTCTTCTCGGCCAACAAAGGAGATGGCCACGCTGACTTGTAATCTCACCTTTAGTGACATGGTCGTCAGATCGGCCAGCGCAAAGATCGTCCGTTCAACCTCCCCACTTTCGCCTGCTCACTCTATGGCTCACCCTTCATCAGGTTCTGCTAAATTTCGATCCCAAAAGTCAGACACGTGGACTTCCAAAAAAGAGCATACTTGTGAAGATTTTTTACGTACCCCAAATTCACAACCATCTGTTCCTCCTTCATCTAAACATCATGTTTCCAAGAAGGCTAATAAGAAACCCGGTTCCTCTCCTTCTCTGCCATGGCGTGTCTCATCTACAGCACAACCTGGCGCTAACTGCCCTTGGCCATCTTCTGTGTCGCCGAGGCGCACTGCTGGCGGCCGATCGCTGGCCGCTGCTCCTGAACAACCTATGGATCAGGATCTTCTTCCTTCGGCTGAGTGTCGTTCCATGCTGTCGGTCCACGCTGTCATTCACAAGCTCTGACCAGTCATTGAGTTGACTGTAACCTTGGTTACATTCTTTCATTTTCTGTCCACCCTATGTTCATTATCCATTGGAAAATCCACAGCATTCGAGCCAATCGGGATGAACTGATGAGCCTCTTACGATCCTACTCGCCTGTCATTTTCTGTCTTCAGGAAACAAAACTTCGTTCCCACGACCACTTTGTTTCCCCCCCATTTTGAGTCAGTCAGATTTGATCTCCCCTCTGTTGAAGGCACTACAGCACATGGAGGACACATGATTCTTCTCCATAATACTCTCCACTATCACCCAATCCCCTTAAACACTTCCAAGCAGTCGCTGTCCGTCTTTCCCTTTCTGGATACACCTTCTCTCTTTGTACTGTATATATTCCATCGTCCACATCAATGGCACAAGCTGATCTCCTTCATCTTCTTGGTCAGCTTCCACTCCCTCATTTGCTGGTTGGGGACTTCAGTGCCCACCACCTGCTTTGGGGATCTCCTCATCCTTGTCCGTGTGGCTCACTATTGCTAGACATCTTCCACCAAGCAGATCTTGTTAGCCTCAACACTGGGGACCCTACATTTTTGTCTGCCTCCACGACAAATTTCTCTCATTTGGACCTTTCGGTTGGTACTGTTCCTCTAGCTCGGCGCTTTGAATGGTTCGCCCTTGCTGATACACACTTGAGTGACCACTTTCCATGTGTCCTTCGTTTGCAGACACAACTGCCATATATGCGCCCGAGACGCTGGAAGTTTGCCAAAGCCGATTGGATACTTTTTTCGTCTCTAGCGACATTCGATGACTGTCACTTTCCTAGTGTCGACAATGAGGTCACTCACATTACAGACGTTATTCTTACAGCTGCGGAACGTTCAATACCTCGCACAACCGAATTGCCCTGGCACCCCCTAGTTCCTTGGTGGAACGAGGCATGCCGTGACGCAATACGTGAGCTATGTGCTCTTCGCGTTTTCATACACCATCCTACATTGGCCAACTGTATCCGCTATAAGCAGTTCCATGTGCGATGCCGTCGCGTCATCCACGATAGCAAGAAGGCAAGCTGGGACTTCTTCACTAGCTCATTTAACTACTTCACTCCCTCCTCGGAAGTTTGGAGTCGGATTCGACGGTTATCAGTCGTGCCTAGTTTACCCCCGGTCTCTGGGCTCACCGTCGCGCATGATAAGTTAGTGGACCCCGTCGCAATTTCTAACTCATTGGGTCAACACTTTGCTGAGATTTTGAGCTCTTCAAATTACCCGCCAGCGGTTCTCCCGAAGAAACGTGCAGTGGAAGTGCAACCTCTTGCTTTCTCCTCAAAATAGCGAAAGCTACAATACTGTTTTCTCCATGCGGGAACTCCAACATGCACTCTCTTCTTCTGGCTCCTCCGCCCCAGGACCGGATGGTATCCACATCCAAATGTTGCTGCATTTATCAACCCATAGTCTGCGTTACCTCCTTCGCCTTTATAATCGAATTTGGACTTTCAGTTCTTTTCCCAGACGATGGCGGGAAGCTATCGTTGTTCCTGGTCCGAAACCTGGAAAGGACAAACATCTCCCCTCTAGCTATCGCCCCATTCCTCTCAAGAGTAGTGTTTGTAAGGTTTTGGAGCATATGGTGTATTGCCATTTAGCTTGGTTGCTTAACACCTGCCCAATACTGTTTCCAAAAGCATCGTTCTGCAGTTGACCATCTTGTTGTTCTCTCCACTTATATCATGAAAAATTTGCTCCGGAAATGCCAAACAGTAGCAATATTTTTTGATCTGGAGAGAGCATACGATACCTGTTGGAGGACAGGCATCCTCCGTACACTGTTCTCTTGGGGCTTTCGCGGTCGGCTGCCACTATTTCTTCGCGAATTTATGGCAGAGCGCACATTGAAAGTGCGGGTGGACACTACTCTCTCCTGTACTTTCTCCCAAGAAAATGGGGTACTGCAGGGCTCCATGCTAAGTGTTGTACTGTTCGCCATTTCCATAAATCCAATTATGGATTGTCTCCTTCCTGATGACTCGGGCTCCCTCTTTGTGGACGATTTTGCTATCTACTACAGTTCTCAATGGACCAGCCTTCTTGAACGACGTCTTCAAGGTTGTCTAAATTGCCTCCACTCTTGGAGCATCGAAACAGGCTTCCGCTTTTCTCCCAGTATGACCGTTTGTGTTAATTTTTGGTGTCGTACGGAGTTTCTTCCACCTTCCATACATCTAGGACTTGTCAACCTTCCGTTTTTGGACGTTGCTAAATTCTTGGGCCTTATGTTTCACAGCAAACTGTGCTGGTCCTCCCACGTTTCCTATCTTTCGGCTCGCTGTCTGCGATCCCTCAACACTCTCCGTGTCCTGAATGGCACATCCTGGGGATCGGACCGAGTGGTCCTTCACAGCCCCTATCGCGCCTTAGTGCGCTCGAAATTGGACTATGGAAGCATAGTTTACTCCTCTGTTCAGCTGTCTATTCTTCGGCGTCTCGCCTCTATCCACCACCGTGGATTACATTTAGTGTCTGGAGCTTTTTACACCAGCCCTGTGGACAGCCTTCATGCTGAGACTGCTGAACCTCCACTGTCCAATCGGCGAGCTGTCCTAAGTCGTTATGCTAGCCATGCCTGCTAATCCGGCCCATGATATTTTTTTCGACGCCTCCCTGGATTTAGGGTATGCAGGCCGCCCTTCCTCCCTTCTACCACCAGGAGTCCACTTCCGTCAGCTGCTCCATTCTCTTTCCTTCCACTTTCCTAAAACTTTCTTGACAACTTGGGGTACAGCACCGCCTTGGCTCTGTCCCTGGACCTGCCTGCTCCGTGACCTTTGTCAGTTTCCCAAGGATGGTACCCCTTGACTTGTTTATCATTGCACATTTTCTGCTCTATGTGCACAAATGAAGGAAGCCACATTTATTTACACTGATGGCTCAAAAACATCGTTTGGTGTAGGGAGTGCCTATATTGTTGGCGACACCCCAAATTGATTTCGGCTTCCCGGCTAGTGTTCGATTTATACTGTGGAGCTTTACACTGTTCTCCAGGCTGTCCATCACCATCAGTGGATACAGTATGTTACCTGTTCAGATTCTCTCAGCTCTCTCCTCAGTCTCCAAGCTCTCTACCCTGTCCACCCTCTGGTCCATTGGATTCAGGACTGCCTCCACTTGGGGGGCGTCTCGGTGGCGTTCCTCTGGATCCCAGGACACGTTGGTATCTGTGGAAATGAGGCGGCCGATATAGTCGTCGGGAGGAGGTAATTTTAACTAGACTCCGGATAGGGCACTGTCTTTTTAGCCATCGACATCTTTTAAGCGGCGATCCTCCCCCACTCTGTCCCCACTGCTCTCAGCTGTGGACGGTAAGACACATTTTACTGGAGTGCCCCTATTTTATTCCGTTACACACCCATCTACAGCTTTCGCCTGAAATATCGTCCATTTTAGCAGATGACACGCACTCAGCCGATCGCTTTCTTGAGTTTATTAGTGCCAGTGAGATGTCAGTCATTTGAAGCTCTTTTTGGGGACAACCAACCCCTTTCTGTAATGGTTTTTTAAGCTTTCCTTCTGCTTTTAGTTTCTCCATTTTTTTGAGTTTCATTCCCATTGCTGCTGGTTTCCATTTTCGTTTTTTACCTTTTCATAAGTCACAGACAGGGCGCAAATGACCATAGCAGTTTTGCACCCTAAGAAAAAAGAAAAAAAAAAATCCCAATACTCCATGTGCCCGACCTCCCATCTGTCAACTGGAGAGCACCATTTGCCTTACTCGCCAGACTGCAGGGTTCTCCATAAAGCAAGAAAAGTAATGGAATACAAGACCCTGGACTGACTGACCTACACTGAGGCTAAGAGAAAATATGAGAGGCTACATCCTGTGCATATGACGTCAGCCTATGCTGCTGTTACGACAACAGTTCTACCATCTTCTGTTCCACAGCATACAGTTGGCTCCGAGCTGTCAGACTCCACCTGTTCCCTTGATGGTGTGGCACTTCCCTCCCCGCTGCTCCTGCACAACCTATTCCAGGAGGAAACCTCCCCCCCCTCCACCCCCCCCCCCTCCCAACCATCAGAGACGTCAGTCCTCACTTCTCAGCTGAAGAAATGTAAGTCTTCTTTGGCTCCTCTCGATAGGAAGGGATCCCTTGGGTAACTCCCTTCTCAGGTTCTTTCCAGTGGCTAAAGCTATGACAGTAGCTGGTCGTAGGGCTTCACGGCCCTCTTCAGTCCCTGAAGCTGAATCAGTGAAGCCCTCCCAGCCAGACAAACCTAAGGAGCAGCGAGAGAAACCAGAAATGAAAAAGGACCCCAAAGAACCAAGGCATTGCAGTGGCTCCCACACCACCACCACCACCACCACCACCACCACCTACAAGCTCTATGTCTGAGGATAAGGTGAAGATTCTGGTGTCCGCTGAGAACCTAGATCTCACTGGGCCCTCAGACACAATGGATGTCGATCTCACAGATACTCATATGGCCGCAGGTGTCCCTGAGGTGTAGACTGCCTCATTGAATGAATGTGTCATGCCTTCCCAGTCTCACAATCACATAATCCTCCAGTGGAAATGTGGCAGTTTTTTTTTCTCGCTACTTGGCTGAGTTGTAGCAACTGTAAGCTTTACACCTGATTTTTGCATTGCCCTCCAGGAAACTTCGTTCCTGGCAATGTGGACCCCTTCCCTTTGTGGCTATAAGGGTATATTACAGGAACCATAGTGACTATTATAGTGTCAGGTGGAGTTTTTGTCTATGTCCTGAACTCAGTCTGTAGTGAACCTGTGCCCCTTTAAGGTCCTCTTGAAGCTGTGGCTGCCAGGATAAGAATGACACAGGAAATAACTGTCTGCAATGGATATCTTCCTCCAGATGGTGCAGTACCCCTGAACGTATTGGCTGCACTGATTGATCAACTCCCTAAACCTTTCCTACTTTAGGTCGATTTGAACAACCGTAACCACTTGTGGGGTGGCTCCATGCTTACTGGCAGAGGTAGGGAGGTCAAAAATTTACTGTCACAACTTGACCTCTGCCTCTTAAATACAGGTGCCCCCACACATTTCAGTGTTGCACATGGCACACTGTCACTAACCCGGTGCCATGCCCATGGATGCCTGCACAGATGGGCTTTAAACAAGGTAGACCGGGAAGCCTTTCTTTTGCTGTCACCGCTGAATCTCCGCCACATGGTGCCATCATGTTGTTGTCGAGCAGGTCACTACAACAATCGTATCTGCGGTGGAAAACACACTTCCTTGTTCATATTTAGGGTGCCCTCAGCAAAAAACAGTCCCTTAGTGGTTGCTGGAAGTCGCTGGGGCAATTAAAGAGCATCGGCAAGCTCTACAGCGACATAAGCGGCACTCTTCCCTAGAGCACCTAATAGCCTTAAAGCAGCTCTGTGCCCTTGTTTGCCAGCTTACTAAACAATGGAAACAGGAGTGTTGAGAGAGGTATGTGTCAACCACTGGGTGCCATACATCACCTTCCCAAGTCTGGACGAAGATCAGACATCTTTCTGGGTACCAGACCCCATCAGGTATCCCTGGCATTATCATAAATGGCATGTTATCTACCGACACAAATGTGATTGCTGAGCACTTTGCTAAGCACTATGCTCGAGCCTCTGTGTCGGAAAACTACCCCCCCAGCCTTTCGAACCCTCAAATGGCGGATGGTAAGGAAAGTCCTCTTGTTCACTACATGCCACAGTGAACCCTATAACGCCCCATTTACAGAGTGGGAGCTCCTCAGCATCCTTGCACATTGCCCTGACACAGCTCCTGGGCCGGATTGGATACACAGTCAGATGATTAATTATCTCTCATATGACTACAAGGGACATCTCCTCGTCATCTTCAACCGGATCTGGTGCGATGGGTCTTTCCGTCGCAATGGCAGGAGGGCACCGTCATTACGGTGCTCAAACCTGGTGGATAGCTGCCAGCCCATGAGCCTCACCAAATTTCTTTGTAAGCTGCTTGAACGTATGGTGTGTTGGCGGTTGGGTTGTGTCCTGGAGTCACGTGGGCTACTGGCTCCATGTCAGGGTAGCTTCTGCCAGGGCCACTCTACCACTGATAATCTCGTGTCCCTCGAGTCTGCCATCCAAACAGTATTTCCACATGCCAACACCTGGTTGCCGTCTTTTTTGACTTACATAAAGCATACGACACGACCTGGTGACTTCATTTCCTTGCCACAGTGTATGCGTGGTAGAGCTGGCGGCCATATCTCGTGCTCTTGAGCACATCCACTTGTGCCCTGGCGAGTCATTTCTCCTGTGTACTGACTCTGTAGCAGCCTAAAACTTATCAATCGATACTACCCTTGCCATCCTTTGGTAGCATCCATCCAGGCGCTCATCTGTGCCCTGGAAGAGTCCCATCGTTCAGTGGTGTTTGTGTGGACCCCAGGACATGTCGTAATCCCAGGCAACAAATTTGCCGACAGGCTGGTCAGACTGACTACGAGGAAACTGCTTCTGGAGATGGGCGTCTCCGAAACTGACATGATTTCTGTCTTACACAACAGGGTTTTTAGGCTTTGGAAGATGGAGTGGCATAACAGTTCGCACAACAAACTTGGTGTAGTTAAGGAGACCATAAATGTGTGGGTGTCTTCCATGCGGTCCTCGCTCAGGGGACCAGTTGTCCTCCGTTGGCTCTGCATTGGCCATACGTGGCCAACACATGGTTACGTCCTCCGTTACGAGGACCCACCTTGGTGTCACTGTGGCTCACAAATGACGGTTGTCATCCTCTTGCTGGACTGCCCACTTTCCACCACTCTGCGGTGGACCTATTACTTTCCCAGCACCCTACCTTTGGTGTTGGGTGGCAATGCTTCATTAGCAGCTTTATTTTTATGTTTTGTTCATCAGGGTGGGTTTTATCAATTGATTTAAGTTTTAGCGCATATCCTTTATCCCTCTGTCCTCCACCCTAGTGCTTTTAGGGTGGAGGTTTTAATGTGATGCTTTTTGTTCTCATGGTCAGCCAGCCATTGTAATCTGCTCTCTTGTTTTGATCTCTTCTGTGGTTTTGTTGTCTGATTTGGTCTATTTTAGTGTTTGTTGCCCTTCTGTCATTCTTGTGGTTTTCTCCTTTCTCCCAGCTGTTTTTTGTATGTCTTGATTACTTTACTCCCTCTCTTGTGGAATTATTTTAATTGGAACGAGGGACCAATGGCCCAGCAACATTGCCCCCTTAGGGGGTTCACAGTTCTTTTGTGGGTTGGTGCATAGCACACATGGGTCCTTAGTTATTGTAGCCCATTCTTCCTTCCCTGGCTGCATTTCCTTCACTGTGGCCCTCCCTTTCCATCCTCACTCCTGGCCACTGCCCTCTCCTCTCTCCTTCCACACTGTGCGTTCTTATTTATTTCAACCTGGATATCCACCAGGTTCCCTCTATTCGTTACAATTTTGTTCCTCTTGCCCATTCTGTTTCAACCTTTTTAGTGTTTTGGCCCTCCCTCGGAGATTAACCTCCACTTATAAATTTTCTGTCTTTAGTGTGAGCCATTTGGGGAAGAACTCTCTCCATAACATGTACGGCATAGATTCCTCTACCTGGTCCCCTTTCTCTCCCCTCTCCCCTCTTCCTTCCCTGCCATAGTGCCTCCTCTGTCCTGCTAGGTCACCAGCCAGCTGTGTGGTGCTCTTATGTACCCATATGGCTGAATCCCTCGACAACACAGGACTCGCACTACTGATATCGGACTTGTTGCCTCCCCATGTATGCCTAGAAGTGATTCCTTGTCATTCCAGCCCTTGCTGTGGCTGGGTGGCACCCATGGGGAGAGCCCCTGATTGGAGTGTGTGGTATCAGGGCATATGCTTTGCACATGAAGTGTATCAAGCTCCAAACATCTGCCCATTCTCCTATGGCCATCTCGTCTGGTGGTAATGGATCACTGAATGCTGTTTATGACCCAGCGACCTTCTTTGCCCTGGCTACAGCTGGGAGAAGGGCCAGGCTCGCTGGCTTGGAGAGAAACACTTTCCTCGCTACCTGGTCTGTACTAGGACAGATGGGGTACACACTAACTTTCACAAAGCCACTATTTTTTTGGGAAAATATCCAAGCCCAGTTTCGTGAAGTGGAGTGTCTTAGGACGATCCGGTCAGGTTCCCTGTTATTTGAAGCTTCTGCCACCCAATCTGCAGCTCTTCTTTCTTGTGATCATCTTTGCAATTTCCTGGTGTCTATTACACCTTACCAGTCTGAGTATGGTCCAGGAAGTGGGCCTCATCCTGTAAACTGATGAGGATCTCTTGGCTAACCTGGAGCGACATGGTGTTCATTTTGTTCAGTGTGTGCAAAAGTGTTGTTAAGACAACCTCCCCAATATTGGTGCTTGTTCTGGTTTTTGAATGGGAACCCTCCCATAGGTCAAGGTTATGTGTTCCTGATGCAACATGAATCTGTACATCCCACCATCCATGAGATGCTTTTAGTGCTTGTATTTTGGGCATATGTCTTTCCACTGTACAGTGGACTCAGTGTGGCGTCTGTGGCCACCCACTCTATGCCGGAAGCTCTTGTGTACTGCCACCTTTGTGTGTCAACTGATGTGAATGCCAATCTACACGCTCACCAGATTTCCAGTTTACAAAAAAGAAAAGAAGAGCCAAGAGTACAACTCCGTGGATTGTCTATCTTACGCTGAGGCCTATCAAAAATATGACCATACCCACCCAGTGTTGATTTCCTGTACTTTTGCCTCTGTTGCATCCTTTCCCCTTCCTACCTCTTCCTTGTGCTAGCCCTGTTCCCCTCTCGTGTCCCCCTCCGCTGTGGTTCCCATACCCTCCCTTCCAGCTATAACTACCCCTCCCTGGCCAAAGAACTGCCCCCTTCTTCAGCGCCTGCCAGTGACAGAGCTCTGCTGACACCTGCCTCCGGCACCTCTCAGGCTGGTGGCCTGCTCCCACAACTCGGCCAATGCACCCCAAGGTTGTCCACTCCCTTTTGGTTCTAGATCTTGTGAAAGCCTACTCTCCCTCTGTGCCTTTCTGTCCTCAACCTCTAAAGGACAAGAAGAAGAAACATAAGTCCCAGGACAATCCCACCAGCCTAACAGCCCCCCTCCCTCTCTGGGCCACCAGATGTGCCATCTCCCCCTTCACAACATGAGTCTGACATCTTATGTACTGGAGCCATGCCATCCACTTCAGTTACTATTACTAACCCAGTGACATGACCTCCCCTTGGCTTCTTTGTCTAATGAAGACTTGCACGACAGGAGAATCCAGTGGAACTGCAACGGATATTACTGTCACCTTCTGGAAATGAGACTTGTTTTCTTTTATTCTGCCTTCTGTCTGGCTCTTCAGGAAACACATTTCCATGATGACCATTCTCCAATATTACATGCTTATTGGGCATTCTGTCGAAACCAGGCCGTTCCCAGGATAGCATCTGGAGGGGGCCTGCAGTTTGATTCACCCTAAAGTTGTGCGAAGGCTCGCACCCTTATTAAGCACAGTAAAAAGGAATGGTGGAATCACTGTTTCCTCCGTGGGCATTATGCTTCTTCATCATAGGTTTGGTCAAAGCTCTGTAGTCTTCTGGGCTGCTAGCGACAATCAACTTTCCAGGGTCGTATCCTACAAGAGTGCTCTGTGTACCGATCTATCAGTTCTTGACGAACACTTCACGACACTCTTTGTGGCAACATCGGCATCCGCATCCTCTTCATATCCTGCTGCCTGTCTCCAGCACAAACCACGAGTTGAAGAAAGCCCCTGTGTTTCAACCCCCACCAAGCTGAATCCTATAATTAGAGGTCTGCACGGATAAGAAAGTGCAATCCGCATCCGCACCCACATCCGCAGCAATTAATCGGCATCTGGAAGTTCCTCATCTGCTTATATTTAAGTTTTGAATGAGTAATTAATAGTAATAGACAGTAGTACTTAGAATTATGGTATGTAATGACATAGTTATTGTTATGCTGCCATTTCTGTGACAACTTAACTACTTTTGACTTCTTAAATCGCAGGAAATGCTCTATACCTACTCTAAATCAAACCATTCCAAACTGGAAAGCATTGGCACTCCGGAGCACACACAATAGAGGCTCGGATCTCGTGAGATTGAAAACGCTATTTTAAAAAATAAAATTCAATGTAATAGTATTAAATGATGAATATACATGTATAGAAACAATTATATTTCGCTGCTCTTGAGCCAAGGCAGATGAAAATGACGATGGTTTTAAACTGTTACTAGCACATTACATCATTTGCCGACAGTTTTTTTTTTTTGTACTCACTGCTTGGATGTGTCAAATTTTGAAGCCATTCATGTCAGCTGATGATTATATCATAGCTTACGTGTTCAGTCCTCGTAATTTCCAGGTAAAAATATTCTCTTCCGAAGAGAGATTACAAAATCAGTGGTTATAGAAATTAGGAGTCCATTTAGCTTTAGCTAAAAATACTATTGAAATCTCAAACCTCACCTTTTGGTTGATTTATCGAATTAAGACCTAGCGATAAAAGAATTGTCTGTTTCATTCTCAACTAAACAAAGTTTTTCGCACTTTATAACATCCTCAACATTGGTCTAAATTACTAAGACAAAATTTGCAATAGATTTCGCAGTTAATACTTCCAATTTAAAAAAAAAAAAAAAATTTCAGAGTTTAATGGAACTGCAAATGATTTCAAAATGTCTATATAAAGACCACTGTCCCATAACTTCAAATGTTTGTCACTGTTCCCTGTTAAGCAATACAGAGTTACAGTTAAAATTTTCAATTTTGTTACGAAATTCAGCCCTTATCTTTACTAATTGTCTGGTAAATTAAGACACATTATTATTTTGGATGATTTGAATATGTTTTAAGTTTTCAATGTAATCAGAATAATCTTTCACGGGCTATCGCAGTCACAGCTTGTTGGTCATCGTGAGCCGTAGTTTGAAGTCCCACTTGTAATTAATTACAAGGCTCGCCATGCCACCGCTCCGGCCGGGCTGTTTCACTGTTCACAAAGAGCGAGAATGCTTGGCGGCTGCAAATGTTACTGTAGTGCACGCTAAAATTTAGGTAGGCACTTATGAGATCATCATTACCTAGTTTAATAATATTGACGTGTTAGCTATTCAATGTTTTTGTTGCAAAGAGTAAAACCTTAAAATTGAGCTCTTTAATATGAAAATTACAACAAAACAAATTGCTTGTTAAATATTTCCTTCTATTACCTAATGCTACTTAAATGTTCTTATTGGGAATAGTAAAAATACTAACAATATGTCGAGGAAATTCTTTACTATAAATATTACAATTAAAACTACCAGGCTTCAGATAAAATAGTTTCATCTTTTGCTTGCTTCTGATTCAAATTATGTAAAAGAAAGAATCAGATGGAAAAAATAGTAACTAATTCAGATAAGCCCAAAAAATACAGTGAAATAAGAGAAGCTGTACAAGTAAGTACCTTTCTACTTTGGAAGATTACTATGCAGTAACATGTCGTCAATCGTCTGTGGCTTCAAAGACGTCAGTCCTGCATTATTTGTCCCGCAGTAGAGAAGCTTCTCTCAGATGACGCGCTGGCCGCTGAAATGAAGTGCACGAAGTACGTGAGTTTGGCAAGACACGGATAGACGTTTTCATATCCATGCCACCAAGCTATCAGGTCGATGCCTTCCGAAAATTGGACTTTGTTGTTGTTGTGGTCTTCAGTCCTGAGACTGGTTTGATGCAGCTCTCCCTGCAACTCTATCCTGTGCAAGCTTCTTCATCTCCCAGTACCTACTGCAACCTACATCCTTCTGAATCTGCTTAGTGTATTCATCTCTTGGCATCCCTCTACGATTTTTACCCTCCACGCTGCTCTCCAATGCAAAATTGGTGATCCCTTGATGCCTCAGAACATGTCCTACCAACCGATCCCTTCTTCTGGTCAAGTTGTGCCACAAGCTTCTCTTCTCCCCAATCCTATTCAATACTTCCTCATTAGTTATGTGATCTACCCGTCTAATCTTCAGCATTCTTCTGTTCTGTAGCACCACATTTCGAAAGCTTCTATTGTCTTCTTGTCCAAACTATTTATTGTCCATGTTTCACTTCCCTACATGGCTACACTCCATACAAAGACTTTCAGAAACGACTTCCTCACAAATCTATACTCTATGTTAACAAATATCTCTTATTCAGAAACACTTTCCTTGTCATTGCCAGTCTACATTTTATATCCTCTCTACTTCGACCGTCATCAGTTATTTTGCTCCCCAAATAGCAAAACTCCTTTACTACTTTAAGTGTCTCATTTCCTAATCTAATTCCCTCAGCATCACCCGACTTAATTAGACTACATTCCATTATCCTCGTTTTGCTTTTGTTGATGTTCATCTTATACCCTCCTTTCAAGACAGTGTCCATTCCGTTCAACTGCTCTTCCAAGTCCTTTGCTGTCTCTGACAGAATTACAAGGTCATCGGCAAACCTCCAAGTTTTTATTTCTTCTCCATGGATTTTAATACCTACGAATTTTTCTTTTGTTTCCGTCACTGCTTGCTCAATATATAGATTGAATAACATCGGGGAGAGACTACAACCCTGTCTCACTCCCTTCCCAACCACTGCTTCCCTTTCATGTCTCAACTGTAACTGCCATCTGGTTTCTGTACAAATTGTAAATAGCCTTTCGCTCTCTGTATTTTACCCCTGCCATCTTTAGAATTTGAAAGAGAGTATTCCAGTCAACGTTGTCAAAAGCTTTCTCTAAGTCTACAAATGCTAGAAACGTAGGTTTGCCCTTCCTTAATCTAGCTTCTAAGATAAGTCATAGGGTCAGTATTGCCTCAAGTGTTCCAACATTTCTGCGGAATCCAAACTGGTCTTCCCCAAGGTCGGCTTCTACCAGTTTTTCCATTCGTCTGTAAAGAATTCGTGTTAGTATTTTGCAGCTGTGGCTTTTTTAATGGATTGTTTGGTAATTTTCACATCAGTCAACACCTGTTTTCTTTGGGATTGGAATTATTATATTCTTCTTGAAGTCTGAGGGAATTTCGCCTGTCTCATACATCTTGCTCACCAGATGGTAGTTCTGTCAGGCCCGGGTCTCTCAAGGCTGTCAGTAGTTCCAATGGAATGTTGTTTACTCCCAGGGCCTTGTTACGACTCTTGTCTTTCAGTGCTCTGTCACTCTCTTCACGCGCTATCGTATCTCCCATTTCATTTTCACTTACATCCTCTTCCATTTTCATAATATTGTCCTAAAGTACATCGTCCTTGTATAGACCCTCTATATACTCCTTCCACCTTTTTGCTTTATCTTCTTTGCTTAAAACTGGGTTTCCATCTGAGCTCTTGATATTCATACACGTGGTTCTCTTCTCTCCAAAGGTCTCTTTAATTTTCCTGTAGGCAGTATCCATCTTACCCCTAGTGAGATAAGCTTCTACATCCTTACATTTGTACTCTAGCCATCCCTGCTTAGCCATTTTGCACTTCCTGTTGATCTCATTTTTGAGACATTTGTAATCCTTTTTGCCTGCTTCATTTATTGCATTTTTATATTTTCTCCTTTCATCAATTAAATTCAATATTTCTTCTGTTACCCAAGGATTTCTACTAGCCCTCGTCTTTTTACCTACTTGATCCTCTGCTGCCTTCACTACTTCATCCCTCAAAGCTACCCATTTTTCTTCTACTGTATTTCTTTCTCCCATTCCTGTCAATTGTTCCCTTATGCTCTCCCTGCAACTCTGTACAACCTCTGGTTCTTTCAGTTTATCCAGGTCCCATCTCCTTAAATTCCCACCATTTTGCAGTTTCTTCAGTTTTAATCTACAGGTCATAACCAATAGATTGTGGTCAGAATCCACATCTGCCCCTGGAAATGTCTTACAATTTAAAACCTGGTTCCTAAATCTCTGTCTTGCCATTATGTAATCTGAAACCTGTCAGTATCTCCAAGCTTCTTCCATGTATACACCCTTCTTTATCATTCGTATATCTGAGAATTTCATCTGACGCAGTCAAGATCTCTCGCTGATTCATCTTCTGAGGAATCTTCAAATTCATTAAAAAGTATGTCAGACTTTTTTTATTTTTTAATGAATTCCAGGTTTTGTTTCCTTATTATCTTTGAACTGTGGACAATTTCTCGCAACATAATTTTTCACTTCCTTTACAACTTCATCTTTTTCGACCATGCTAAGAAATTTTAGGTTTTTATATTTTGGATTCAAAAATGTTGCAATTTTATGGGTTACTTTTATGTCCCATTTGCTGATTAAAATAATTTGGGTGTACTCTTTAAATCTATCAGTAATGGGCAGTCTCCATCATTTTTTTTTTCAAGGAAGGAGAGAAGTTTTAACTTCCACAACACACACAAAGCAAGCATAGGGGTTTTGGAGGCTGAGAGATCACAAGAAGCTATTTTAAATGGTATCAGAAAGGTTATTATATCTTCCAACTTCCTCTTGTCTATAGAATCAATCAAATTATCTTGATTTTTCTCTGACAAAATTAACAGAAATTCAAACCATTGTGAATTAATAGATTCAAACGTATCCAATTTACTGTTTCATTGTGTGTCTATGTCTCCTTTCAATGACTTTTGAAGGCGATTCTAAAGACCAGATCTTTTAAAGAAAGTTGTGACTGCTCGACTGGAAGTTAATAGTCGCTGCACGTCACTCTTCTCATCATTTGCGTCTCCTCAAGTCGTGTGCTCCAGAAGAGTATTAAGAATGTGTGCTGAGCATGAGAGCCTCTTGTATTGGTGAAGTGCTGTCACAATATTTGGACCTCTATCTGCAATGAACATGATGTTATTCACAGCACTTAATAAATCTAATGACTGTAGTATCTTAATTAATTCAAGTTTAATGTTTTCTCCTGGTTTTTTAATCTCACTCTCAAAATTTCTGGTGCACAACACTCGATCCTCAAGTTTCACTTCTTCATAATTAACATAATGTGCAGTTACTCCCATATAGTTTATTTTACGGTACAAATCAGTCCATAAATCAACAGTTAGTGCTCCACCTATATCTCTGAATATGTTCTTCACTTCTGTGGAGACAGTTTCACACAGACGATCGGCATTTTCCTTCAAATTTTTGGATATGGTGGTTGGGTGAGGTAGCAGTTCCTTAGTACTCACTGCACCATACTTGGCCCCCACATCAATAAGAAACTGTGCCATCTCGAGAAACCCAGATCCACACGCAACTTCGAATGGTAAAATGTCTTTGCTGACAAGATTGATAAGTTTTTCTGTCGCGGCTGTCTTCAAATTTGGCGGAACTTCAGGAACTTTCACGTCTCTCTTGGTATTTAGATAAGCAATTATGCTACTTTGTCCAGCCTCAAACGAATGTTTTAGCAAATTTGAAGTTCCACTTTTATGTCCAGTGTAGGAATATAGTTTTTTACATGCAAAACAAGCCACTATATCTTTTTCGTTGCCATCAAATACGTATCCGAATTTTTTCCAAATTGGCGATTTCAATTTGTTTTCCTTCACTAATGTAAAATCACCTTTTTTCACCTTACATGAAATTGTATCCATCAATATGGTGTTCATTTGAAGAAAGAACTCTCACTGATATTTGCTGCGATGCACGTTGTTACTTGGTCACTACAATGCGCTAACTGAAGGCAGCGGAAAATTGCAACGGGCACCTGTCTGGTAGACAGTGGGCAGGTTTGCCACCTAGAAAGCACTTCACAGGCCACACAAAAGACAGTTGCGGAAACGGATTAGGTGCAGGTCTCTTGGGTACAGCTACGTCGGTCGTAGCCAGGGGCTGAGGACAACAAACATCCGCTCTACCCAGGCTCTGCAAGATTCCAAGAATGTTAACAGACTTGAAGTTTTCAATTAACATTGCAACATACGTACTGGGCAGATGCTTGCTCATTATCCACAGATGACCCGCGGATATCCGCGCCGGTCACGATTTTATCTGCCAAGTAACAAATACTGCGGATATCCGCATCTGTGAACCCTCCACTGAATGGGAATTATTGCAGGCTCTTACCTCTTCTTATGACACACCCCCAGGCCCGAATTCTATCCGCAACCAAATAATCCAACACTTGTGCGTTACTCAGAGGCGACATCTGCTCACGGTCTTCCCACAGGTGCCTTCCCTTGAAATGGCGAGACAGCATAGTTATCCCCACCCTTAAGCCCGAGAGGGACCCATTGTATCTTGATGGCTATTGTCGGATTAGCCTCACCAGCATATTTTATAAACTGCTGGAGAGAATGGTTACCTTCTGATAATGTTGGGTACTTGAATCTTTGGGCCTTTTGTCCCTGTAACGGTGTGGGTTCTGGGTAGGACGATCTCCAGCTGACCATTTACAAATATTAGAAATAGCAATCTGACAGGCTTTTACTAAACAGTGGCACCTAATCGCGGTCTTCTGTGGCCTATGTAAGGCATATAACACAGCTTGGCACTGTCATATTTTAGTTGCTCTCCATGACTGGGAGTTTTCGTCCCACCAGCTCTTCTGGGTTTAAGGCGGCACTTCACTAGGTACCCCTCAGATCCAGGAGAATGGGATCCCACAGGGTTTAATCTTAACTGTCATATTCTTCCTTGTTGCCCTCAAAGGCCTTGTAACGTCTGTTAGGCCTCTGGTTACCTTGGCATTGTATGTCAATGATTTTTACATCTGGTGCAGCCCTTAATCACTACCAGGTGCTGAATGCCAGCTCAAAAGCACTATCTGACAGGCCTCTGAGTTGGTCCTTTCCTATGGATTCCAGTTCTCTCCCTCCAAATCGAGGTTTATGCATTTTTGCCTTTGACCCACAGTACACACCAATCCAGAACTTCATTTAGGTGACCAGCCCCTAGATGTTGTAGCACAGTCCTGTTCCTTGGGCCTTCTTTTTGATAAAAAGCTGATGTTGCTGTCCCATATTCGCCACCTGAAGACCATCTGCATGCAGAATCTTAATGCTCTCCGCTTACCAGCCCATATGTGTTGGAATGCAGACTGTGCTACTCTTATCCATCTTTATTACACACTTATGTAGACTTCGAGCAGAAATCTGTAGCTAAGGTAGAATATTCAAAATTTCTAGGTGTATGCATTGATGAGGGGTTGAACTGGAAAAAACACACTGAAGATCTGCTGAAACGTTTGATTTTAGCTACTTATTCCATTAGGGTCATTGGAAATGTTGACTATATACATCTCAGTAAATTAGCTTTCCACGCCTGTTTTCATTCTCTGCTTTCGTATGGCATCATATTCTGGGGTAACTCATCATTGAGTAAAAGAGTGTTCATTGCACAAAAGTGTGTAATTAGAATAATTGCTGGAGCTCATTCAAGATCATTGTGTGGACACTTATTTGAAGAGCTATGGATCTTCACTGTAGCCTCAATATATATATAAAAAAGCAAAGATTCCAAGACATACCAAGTTGGAAAGCGCCGGTAGACAGGCACAATAAAATCACACACACACACACACACACACACACACACACACACACCAAATTTCGAGCTTTCGCAACCGGCGGTTGCTTAGTCAGGATGCCGGTTGTGAAAGCTCGAAATTTTGTGTGTGTGTTTGTGTTTTATTTTATTGTGCCTGTCTACCGGCGCTTTCCCGCTTGGTAAGTCTTGGAATCTTTGTATATATATGAAATTTGTTATTAACAATCCGAACGAATTCAAAAGTAATAGCAGTGTACATGGGTACAACACTAGGAAAAAGGATGATCTTCACAACTCGAGGTTAAATCTAACTTTGGCTCAGAAAGGGGTAAATTATGCTGCCACGAAAGTCTTTGGTCACTTACCTAATAGCATCAAAAGTCTGACACATAGCCATATAGCATTTAAAAGGAAATCAAAAGAATTTCTGAATGGGAACTCCTTCTACTACTCATTAGATGAATTTTTGGATATAGTAAGTGGGTAATTTCCCCAACCCCCACCAAAAAAAATTAAAAATATTAAGTGTCATGTAATATTTTAACGTAATATCTTGCATAGGCACCTTTTATTAACCTGACACATTCCACATGATTACGAAGTGTCATATTCATGATCTATGGAACAAGTACTAATCTAATCTAACTGGTTTGTCCAGACTAGATTATGGTTGTCAGGTTTATGGCTTGTTGGCTGCTTCCAATCTGAAACTACTTGACCCTGTGTATCATTTATGGGACGTGCTTGGCTATCAGTGCCTTACGCTCTAGTTCTGTCAACAGTCTATTTGCAGGAGCGGGGATTCCCCCTCTACAAATACGACTGAGCAGACTTTGAACCCTGTCCTCTTTGAAAATGAGGTATGTCTCCCTCCTGGGACCTCCTTTTGTACGAATTGCTGGTTTGAATTCGTCTCACTTCCCTCTGTGGGGAACTCCATCTCCACTCACAGGAATGAGCCCTGTGTATACGGCTTGGCAATTACATACTTGTAAATCTTACTTTATATTGTGCAAAAAATTGTGATGTTTCCATTAAACTGTATCTCAGTAGGACAAAATAACAGCTACCTTCAGGGAGCTCATCGCTCTTCGGTGAGTTTGTGCTTGGCTACAACGGGGTCCCATATTTGCAGCACCTTTTCCCTTCCTTGGCGCGTGTCTATCCTCCTGCCATTCTGTTTTCCGCTCCCTTGGGAATATATCTGGAATATTTCTGGGAATGCATTCAGAAGTTTCAATAGCTTCACATCAGAAAAGTCCATACCTTTTTCTTTCTTTCTTTATTCTTTCTTGGTTCTCCATCTCCTGTCCTTCCTCTGCTTTGGTGCTTGAGGTCCCTTTTTGATTCTGCTTCCTCTGTGTGTGCTCCTGAAGGCCAGCCCACTTGACTGCCGCGTAACAGGTGACTGGGTAATGTGTAAATGTGTAATTCTCAACCTCGGGTTGACAGATAGGGTTTGCGTGTACACTTTGGTACAGGGCAGGGCCCAGGGAGGGATGGTTGCCCGAGATATTACATTCCCAAATAGCTGATTGTCCCTCTGCCAGGAGTTTTTGAGGTCTGAACAATCAACTAAGGCAGGGGGTCTCCAGTTGGAAGGGGCGCACTATTGGAGTTGCTGGCAATCGTGGTTTTTTTTGCAATGAGCCAGTCACCATCTCAGTCTATGTCTACTAAACGTAAAAGGGATGGTGCTATAGATTCCATGACTTTCCCAGCTGCACCTCGGTTCCTTGTGGTATCATGTACTGCAGGATATCAGTCCTTTTTTACTGTTAATCTGTTGATTATTCAGCAAGATGCTGATGCAATTGCCGGCCGTCTGAAATCTTGCACTTGTTTACATAATGACAATTCGCTTTTGGAAACCTATTGTGATTCTCAAGCACAACTGCTTGCCGCTCTGCTCCTCCATGGTTATCCTGTTTGTGTCAAGGCCCATCGAACACTGAATTCTTCACATGGTTTTATTTACACTATGATGCTTCATGGCCTGACTTAGGGAGAAATCCGAACTTACCTCTCTGATCAGGATGTCACTGCAGTCCGTCGGGAGTTTACAAAGGTTGATGCAACCTTCGTACCTACAGGGACACTTTTCTTCGTGTTTGTTAGAGTAATGCTTTCATCAAAGATCAAAGTAGGCTATGAAGTCATCACGGTCCAACTGTACATTCCAAACCCAATGCGTTGCTACCAGCGTCAACATTACAACCACACTCTAATCGCCTGTCAAAACAGGACCAGATGTGTTATTCGTGGTAGGGATACACAAGAGGGCAATCGCTTGCCTCCTCACTGTTGTACCAATTGCAATGGCAACCATGCTGCCTCATCCTGAGAATGTCCCATGTATCTCGACGAGGTGGCTGTAAAGGAGATCCAGATTAAGGAGAAAGTTCTTTACCCTGTCATTTGCCTGCATTTCACTATATGGCACTTACAGTACTGTTCTTGCTACACCTCACTCCACAAAGGACAGAGTCACGGCAACCTCAAATTCAGCACCACAGTTGTAAAGTTGCCCAGTGTCACAGTAGGAGCCCCATCTCCTCCTCCTCCTCCTCCTCCTCCTCCTCCAGCTGTACAAGAAGCCACCAAATCTTTGCTGCCCGCGGTGGTAAAATCACCACCTACACAATCAGCTGGCCGGAAAGGACAGAAGTAATACACCTGCAAAGATCTTCTTCAATGGTGTTGCTGCATGATACCCTCACTCGGCCAACCTCCACTCTGCCGGTGTGCATCACTAAAAATTTTTTTTGCTCTGGAATCCACAGACCGACACAGTGAGAATGCGGATGCCCATGTTTATCTCGTGGAACAGGATCCTCCAGCCTCTGTGCTCTATAGTAGTGAGTCTTCAAAGGCTGGCACTCGCTGGCTACCGAGGTGACAACCCTTAACTTTTACTCTGGTATAGTCCATATCGATTCAGACAGCTTAGGGAGAAATCTTACCTTAATAGTCTCATACGTCATTGAATTTGGCATATAGCATAATCCCATTGCCTCTGCTGAAACTGTTCTTCTCAGGCGACCAATATTTTAAGATAGCACTCTTCCGCAGCATGCATAGGTTCCTGGAACAGCAAAAGTGAACTCCTCGTGCCTTTTAAATTCTTCATTATATCGCAATGAGTCTTCATACAGTCGTCGTCGTCGTCAGTCCTGAGACTAGTTTGATGCAACTCTCTATGCTAATCTATCCTGTGCAAGATTCATCATCTCAGAGTACCTACTGCAATCTCCATCCTTCTGAATCTGCATAGTTTATTCATCTCTTGGCCTCCCTCTATGATTTTTACCCTCCACGCAGTTCTCCATTGCTAAATTTGTGATCCCTTGATGCCTCAGAACATGTCCTACCAAATGGTCCCTTCTTTTTGTCAACTTGTGCCACAAACTCCCCTTCTCCCCAATTCTATTCAATACTTCATCGTTAATTATGTGATCTACCCATCTAATCTTCAGCATTCTTCTGTAGGACCGCATTTTGAAAGCTTCTATTCTCTTCTTGTCCAAACTATTTATTGTCCATGTTTCACTTCCCTACATGGCTACACTCCATACAAATACTTTCAGAAAAGGCTTCCTGACACTTAAATCTATACTCAATGTTAACTAATTTCTCTTCTTCAGAAACGCTTTCCTTGCCATTGCCAGTCTACCTTTTATATCCTCTCTACTTCGACCATCATCAGTTATTTTACTCCCCAGACAGCATAACTAATTTACTACTTTCTGTCTCATTTCCTAATCTAATTCCCTCAGCATCACCCGACTTAATTCAGCTACATTCCATTATCCTCGTTTTGCTTTTTTTGATGTTCATCTTATATCCTCCTTTCAAAACACTATCCATTCCGTTCAACTGATCTTCCAAGTACTTCGCTGTCTCTGACAGAATTACAATGTCACCGGCGAACCTCCAAGTTTTTATTTCTTCTCCATGGATTTTAATACCTACTCCAAATTTTTCTTGTGTTTCCTTTACTGCTCGCTCAATATACAGATTGAATAACATCGGGGAGAGACTACAACCCTTTCTCACTCCCTCCCCAACCACTGCTTCCCTTTCATGTCTCTCAACTCTAACTGCCATCTGGTTTCTGTACAAATTGTAAATATCCTTCCGTTCCCTGTATTTTACCCCTGCCACCTTCAGAATTTGAGTGAGAGTATTCCAGTCAACATTGTCAAAAGCTTTCTCTAAGTCTACAAATTCTAGAAATGAAGGTTTGACTTTCCTTAATATTTCATTTAAAATGAGTCGTAGGATCAGTACTGCCTCAAGTGTTCCAACATTTCTGCGGAATCCAAACCGATCTTCCCTGCCGTCGGCTTCTACCAGTTTTTCCATTCGTCTGTGAATAATTCGCGCTTGTATTTTGCAGCTGTGACTTGTTAAACTGATAGTTGGGTAATTTTCACATTGTCAACACCTGCTTTCTTTGGGATTGGAATTATTATATTTTTCTTGAAGTCTGAGGGTATTTCGTCTGTCTCGTACATGTTGCTCACCAGATGGTAGAGTTTTGTCAGGACTGGCTCTCCCAAGGCTGTCAGTAGTTCCAATGGAATGTTGTCTACTCCCGGGGCCTTGTTAGACTCAGGTCTTTCAGTGCTCTGTCAAACTCTTCACGCACTATCGTATCTCCCATTTCATCTTCACCTACATCCTCTTTAATTTCCATAATATTGTTCTCAAGTACATCGCCCTTGTATAGACCCTCTATATACTCCTTCCACCTTTCTGCTTTCCCTGCTTTGCTTAGAACTGGGTTTCCATCTGAGCTCTTCATATTCATACAAGTGGTTCTCTTTTCTCCAAATGTCTCTTTAATATTCCTGTAGGCAGTATCTATTTTACCCCTAGTGAGATAAGACTCTACATCCTTACATTTGTACTCTAGGCATCCCTGCTTAGCCATTTTGCACTTCCTATCGATCTCATTTTTTAGACATTTGTAATCCTTTTTGCCTGCTTCATTTATTGCATTTTTATATTTTCTCCTTTCATCAATTAAATTCAATATTTCTTCTATTACCCAAGGATTTCTACTAGCCCTCGTCTTTTTACCTACTTGATCCTCTGCTGCCTTCACTACTTCATCCCTCAAAGCTACCCATTTTTCTTCTACTGTATTTCTTTCTCCCATTCCTGTCAATTGTTCCCTTATGCTCTCCCTGCAACTCTGTACAACCTCTGGTTCTTTCAGTTTATCCAGGTCCCATCTCCTTAAATTCCCACCTTTCTGCAGTTTCTTCAGTTTTAATCTGCAGTTCATAACCCATAGATTGTGGTCAGAGTCCACATCTGCCCCTGGAAATGTCCTATAACTTAAAACCTGATTCTTAAATCTCTGGCTTACCATTATGTAATCTATCTGATACCTTTTAGTATCTCCAGGATTCTTCCATGTATACAACCTTCTTTCATGATTCTTGAATCAAGTGTTAGCTATGATCCATTTAGGCTCTGTGCAAAATTCTACCAGACGGTTTCCCCTTTCATTTCTCCCCCCCCCCCCCCCCCCCCAATCCATATTCACCCACTATGTTTCCTTCTCTCCCTTTTCCTACTCTTGAATTCCAGTCACCCACGACTATTAAATTTTTGTCTCCTTTCACTACTTGAATAATTTATTTTATCTCATCATACATTTCATCAATTTCTTCATCTTCTGTAGAGCTAGTTGGCATATAAACTTACACTACCATAGTAGGCATGGGCTTCGTGTCTATCGTGGCCACAATAATGTTTTTACTGTGCTTTTTGTAGTAGCTTACCCGCACTCCTATTTATTTTTTAAATTCATTATTAAACCTATTCATGCATTACCCCTATTTGATTTTGTATTTATAACCCTGTATTCACCTGACCAAAAGTCTTGTTCCTCCTGCCACCAAACTTCACTAATTCCCACTATATCTAACTTTAACCTAACCATTTTTAAATTTTCTAACCTACCTGCCCGATTAAGGGATCTGACATTCCCGCCGGAAGATCCGAATGGGGGACTATTTCACCTCTGGAATATTTTACTCAAGAGGACGGCATCATTATTTAACCATACAGTAAAGCTGCATGCCCTCGGGAAAAATTACGGCTGTAGTTTCCCCTAGCTTTCAGCCGTTCGCAGTACCAGCACAGCAAGGCCATTTTGGTTAGTGTTACAAGGCCAGATCAATCATCCAGACTCTTGCCCCTGCAACTACTGAAAAGACTGCTGCCCCTCTTCACGAACCACACATTTGTGTGGCCTCTCAACAGATACCCCTCCGTTGTGGTTGCACCTACGGTACGGCAAGGTCCATGGTTGATGGGGTAGGGCTACCACCATAGTCTTTGATTTTATTGAATTTAGCACATGTTAAAATTCAGGAGTAAGTAAGAAATACTTTTTTTTCCAAAAAAATTTCTGCCCCGAAATACAGATCTCCACTCTGCGAACACCATTTCGTAGATGAAATTTTTCGAAAAATTTTTAAAGGCTTTATCTCTGTAGATATTTGAAAGATAATTGCTATATGATTGCACTGGTATCCTCTGTTTGGGTGTATCTGTCAAAGTTCTTCTACTGTCACCCTTTGATATTTTTTATAATTTACAGATTTTTTTCCCTTCTTCAAAAATGCCAATCCAGAAAAGTTAGATTTTTCTGTTGATTAGTACAATGTAGTTCTATAATAGCTGTAAAGGAGAACTTCCACTCCTGTCAAATTTGAAACCTTGTCATTACACCAATTATACCTTTGTTCTTCTTGTGTGAGAATTACAGACCAGTTCTTAGCAAAATCATAGTGAAGCACTAAACATAGTTCAGCCAGTACACACCCTTTCACTTCTGCAATGTGTTATTGCAATTTCTTCGGATGCTGGTGTTTTACTGCTTTCATTGACCATTTACCAAGTTCATCAATGAAACTGTCAAAGGCAACAGTTTTCTTAATTATGTTTTTCCTCCGATGTTGCATATGTAATTTATGTACTTATCCACTATGTCTTCCAGTCCAAGTGTCTGTAAAGACAGTCCTACCTTTCCAGGGCAGTCACCACATTTTAGTAACAGACAAGTCTCTTGCTTTACGTCACAGACTACAAACGACTTCACACGCCCAACCAAGGTGTCATATGTCACATGCTCCACTAAGTTCTTGAAAGTTATCACACAAAGTTCAAAATTCATGCCACCTCTAGGTGGGTATGGACTACCCACTTAGGTAGTAGTGAATAAAATTTTGATCTTCCAATAAGTGAAGTTGTATAGCTGCTCTTATAAATTGCAAAAGTTTCTTTAATACTGCGAGTCATGTACCTCTTCACTTTCACAACTTTTAGACCTTCAGTCGTTTCAGTTTTATTGTCTTTTTTGTTGGTACTCTGGCGAGAAAAGTCCCATTTATGTTCCAGATAAAGTTGAATGCACTATTTGAACTTAAGCTGCTTCTACAGGATGACAATATTAGGAAACAAGTCTTCCAAAGACTCTTGCAATTTACTAACCACTGCACAATTTGGCTTTTGAACATGCCGTTCTGTAGTTGACCATCTCATCACTTAGTCCACCCATATCATGAATGGCCTTCTACAGAAATCCCAGACTGGCTGTATTTTTCGATGTGGAGAAAGTGTACAGCACCTGCAACTGGACTGTTATCCTCCATACACTCTAAATGTGGGGTTCTGTGGCCGCATGTGTTGATTTCTTCTGAAATTTTTAAAAGACAGATTTTTCAAGGTACATGTGGGTTCTGCCTTGTCGGACACCTTTATCCAGGAAAATGGTGTGCGTCAGGTTTCCGTCCTGAGTGTCATCCTCTTTGCTGTAACCATTAGACCTATAACGGCCTCTCTCCCACTGGGCATCTCTGGCTCCCTTTTTGACAGATTTTGCCATCTGTTTCAGTTCTCCATGGAGCTGTCTCATTGAGCAGCATCTTAAACGACATCTCAGTTGTCGCTACTCGTGGAGCATCAACAACAGCTTTCACTTTTCCATTGACAAAACAGTTTGTATGAATTTCTGGTGGAACAGTGGGTTTCTTCCACTGCCTTTACATCTTGGGCTCTTCTATTCACTGAAAGTACGAAATTCTTGGGGCTCATGCTCAATAGGAAACGTCCTTGGTCCTCCCACTTGCCTTATCTGGTCGCCCACTGTAGGCGGTCCCTCAGTGACCCAGGATCTGGATTGGCTCATTTCTGGGAAGGAACATGTAGAAGAGGTGAGATTGATGTTAAGAAGAAAACTTGACCAAACACAGGTCTCACATATACCTAGTAGAACAGTTCGTGATGGCAGGCACACACATGATATAGTCTCTGTAAAGAAACTAAAACTACTGTAGAATAGCTGCCAAACAAGCATAGCATAGTTGGCCAAGCCAGTAGAATCTCAACATGAAAATAGGATTGCCGTAATAAGTAGTGTAGCCCCAGATACTAATTATACATTAGTCATGGCAATTATTTGGGTAAAATATTCCGGAGGTAAAATAGTCCTCCATTCGGATCTCTGGGCGGGGACTAATCAAGAGGATGTCGTTATCAGGAGAAAGAAAACTGGCGTTCTACGGATCGGAGTGTGGAATGTTAGATCCCTTAATCGGGTAGGTAGGTTAGAAAATTTATTAATTAGTGGGAATTAGTGAAGTTCGGTAGCAGGAGGAACAAGACTTCTGGTCAGGTGACTACAGGGTTATAAACCCAAAATCAAATAGGGGTAATGCAGGAGTAGGTTTCATAATGAATAGGAAAATAGGAATGTGGGTAAGCTACTACAAACAGCATAGTGAACGCATTATTGTGGCCAAGATACACGAAGCCCACACCTACTACAGTAGTACAAGTTTATATGCAAACTATCACTGCAGATTACGAAGAAATTGAAGAAATTTATGGTGAAATAAAAGAAATTATTCAGATAGTGAAGGGAGACTAAAATTTAAGTTACGGGTGACTGGAATTAGAGTGTAGGAAAATTTAGAGAAGGAAACGTAGTAGGTGAATATGGATTGGGGCTAAGAAATGAAAGAGGAAGCCGCCTGGTAGAATTTTGCACAGAGCACAACTTAATCATAGCTAACACTTGGTTTAAGAACCATGATAGAAGGTTGTGTACATAGAAGAACCCTGGAGATACTAAAAGGTATCAGATAGATTTATATAATGGTAAGACAGAGATTTAGGAACCAGGTTTTAAATTGTAAGACATTTCCAGGGGCAGATGTGGACTGACCACAATCTATTGGTTATGACCTGTAGATTAAAACTGAAGAAACTGCAAAATGGTGGGAATTTAAGGAGATGGGACCTGGATAAACTGAAAGAACCAGAGGTTGTACAGAGTTGCAGGGAGAGCATAAGGGAACAATTGACAGGAATGGGAGAAAGAAATACAGTAGAAGAAAAATGGGTAGCTTTGAGGGATGAAGTAGTGAAGGCAGCAGAGGATCAAGTAGGTAAAAAGACGAGGGCTAGTAGAAATCCTTGGGTAACAGAAGAAATATTGAATTTAATTGATGAAAGGAGAAAATATAAAAATGCAATAAATGAAGCAGGCAAAAAGGATTACAAATGTCTCAAAAATGAGATCAACAGGAAGTGCAAAATGGCTAAGCAGGGATGGCTAGAGTACAAATGTAAGGATTAGAAGCTTATCTCACTAGGGGTAAGATGGATACTGCCTACAGGAAAATTAAAGAGACCTTTGGAGAGAAGAGAACCACGTGTATGAATATGAAGAGCTCAGATGGAAACACAGTTCTAAGCAAAGAGGGAAAAGCAGAAAGGTAGGAGTATATAGGAGTAGTATACAAGAGCGATGTACTTGAGGACAATGTCATGGAAATGGAAGAGTATGTAAATAGGAGATATGATACTGCGTGAAGAGTTTGACAGAGCACTGAAAGACAAGAGTCGAAACAAGGCCCCCGGAGTAGACAACATTCCATTGGAACTAATGATGGCCTTAAGAGAGCCAGTCTTGACAAAACTCTACCATCTGGTGAGCAAGATGTATGAGACAGGCAAAATACCCTCAGACTTCAAGAAGAATATAGTAATTCCAATCCCAAAGAAAGCAGGTGTTGACAGTCTGAAAATTACCGAACAATCAGTTTAATAAGTCACAGCTGCAAAATACTAACACGAATTCTTTACAGACGAATGGAAAAACTAGTAGAAGCCGACCTCGGGGAAGATCAGTTTGGATTCCATAGAAATACTGGAACACGTGAGGCAATACTGACCTTACGACTTATCTTAGAAGAAAGATTATGGAAAGGCAAACCTACGTTTCTAGCATTTGTAGACTTAGAGAAAGCTTTTGACAATGTTGACTGGAATACTCTCAGATTCTAAAGGTGGCAGGGGTAAAATACAGGGAGCGGAAGGCTATTTACAATTTGTACAGAAACCAGATGGCAGTTACAGTTGAGACATGAAAGGGAAGCAGTGGTTGGGAAGGGAGTGAGACAGGGTTGTAGTCTCTCCCCGATGTTATTCAATCTATATATTGAGCAAGCAGTGACGGAAACAAAAGAAAAATTCGTAGGTATTAAAATCCATGGAGAAGAAATAAAAACTTGGAGGTTTGCCGATGACCTTGTAATTCTGTCAGAGACAGCAAAGGACTTGAAAGAGCAGTTGAACGGAATGGACACTGTCTTGAAAGGAGGGTATAAGATGAACATCAACAAAAGCAAAACGAGGATAATGGAATGTAGTCGAATTAAGTCGGATGATGCTGAGGGAATTAGATTAGGAAATGAAACACTTAGTGTAGTAAGAGTTTTGCTATTTGGGGAGCAAAATAACTGATGACCGTTGAAGTAGCGAGGATATAAAATGTAGACTGGCAATGACAAGGAAAGTGTTTCTGAAGAAGAGATATTTGTTAACATGCCTGGGGCCTGCAAGAATTCCCAATCAGTGAAGTGTTCATTACAGGATTCAGGCTTGTGGGGATTCAAGCAGAGGGGGTTTTTCAACTCATCATTTCTGCTGGACACAGGTAGCAGGGTAGAGAGGATGCCGATGTCGCTCAGTGTGTCGTAAGCTGTTAGACATGGACCGATGGATCAGTACACAGAGCACAGTCTCGTAGGTGAGCATACAATAAGCAAGTAAACTTAAGTGAGGCCAAGGGCTTGGCTCTTTGGGCTTATATTAGGCTGCTGTGCACGTGGCACTGTGCTTCCTGTGTCATCTGTCCAGGTGTGAGGCAACATTACCAGGCTGGCTGTGAAAGCTTTTGTATCATGCACTAAAAGATTACATGCACTCACAACGGAGGGCTACAAGAAAAGCAAAGTGGAAGTTTGCAAATGGTGTTAGAGTTCACAGGGAAGAAATTACCCGTGAAAGTTAGTCAGTGGCATTAAAATTGTCAGAGAGATTGCAAATGATTTAGCTCAGTTTAGTTGAATGTAATGGATATTGCCTCGGAAAAGAAGTTAAAAGACGAACATCATCAAAAGTAAAACAATGGTGCTAGAATGTAGCCATATTAGGTAGGAAAATTGTGATGTAATGAATTTAGGAAATGACACTAACAACAAAAGATGAGTTGCTTTGGCAGCAAAATGATTGACATTTGCTGAAGTAGACTGACAGTAGCAAGAAATACAAAATTATTGCATTCCATTCCTTTGTGGCAGGGAGTTAGAGCAACCAGTGTAGAATTGACATACTTACTGACTTAATTCCTTTTACTCCGATGTGGAGCGTAGGGCACATATTAGAGTTCTCCATCTGACCCTGTTTGTTGCCATCTTCTTGATATTACTCTGGGAGTGGCCAATGGCTGTCACTTCAGCTTCAGCCGTTGTGTGCCAGGTTGACCTTTGTCTGCCTGTGCTCCTTGCTCCTTTGGGGTTCCATTCTAAAGCCTGCTTCGGATTATGTTGCGGCCTCTTCACATGGTGTGTCCAAGCCATCTCCATCTCCATTTCCTTTCTTTTATGGGTTATGTCGGCTTTGTGTTGGGTTCATTGCCATAGTTCTTGGTTTGAGATAAGATTTGACCAGCATACTCCCAGTATAGTCCTCAAACATTTATTAATGAAGGTTTGTACTCTTGTTTTAATTTGTGCTGTCACCTTCCATGTCTCACTACCTTAAAAGAGAACTGATTTTACATCCTCCCAGCAAGAGTGAAATTATCAAGGCTCTTAAAAGCTGCAAGAATAACAAGGCACCTGGTGTAGACAGTGTGGTGGCAGAAATGCTCAGGGTAGACTATGAAGTAACAGCATATATGTTACTGCTCCTTTTCGAGTTGCCCATGAAAGGAGACCTGACAAAGTGCAACTGGTGCAGCATCACACTTTTGTCAGTACCCAGGAAAGTATTTTCAAGGATTGTTTAAGTGCCCATGGATAGTAAGTCCAGGAAAGAACAGGCTGGTTTCAGAGAAAGCAGATCATGCGCAGACCAAATCAACACCTTGAGGATCGCTATTGAGCAATTCATAGAATACTGGTCTCCTTTGTATCTGGCTTTTATTGACTTTGAAAAAGCCTTTGATAGGGTGCAGTGTGAAGCCATCTGGAAAACAGCACAGAGCTACAGAGTACCTTCAAAGATCATCAGTATTGTGAAGATGATGTATAGAGAATATACTTGCCAGCTGAAATATGACGAAAATCTCTGTGTAGAATTATTTCAGAAAAAAATTGTCTTTGTTGAAAAGTTATTTAATACCAGTGACGCGTTTCAAGCATCATCAGATGGCCTGTACAAACAAGAAAGCAATTAATTAGTGGAATGGGCATGACCCTAACTTTTTTCTACTACAAAGCTGAAATGAACTAAAAGTAGATGAAAGTTATTTAAAGGTAGCTGAATATGTAACCCATCATAACGCTATGTATAATGGAAAATGGATGCAACAGTAACTGGCCATGTAATCCATCTGTCATAAAAACATATAAAAGCACAGTGAATCTAGTTAAAAGAAGACTTCTAGTGTGTCATTGAAAAGATACAGGAAGGTGGGGGGAAAATTTCAACGACAGTAACTTGATACCTTGAGCACCTCAGCTGACTGCCATAGCAGCACAAAGTTGGGCCCCACTTACAAAATAAACATGGTAAGAGCCACACACAACACTGTCTGTTCAGCGTGCATGCAGATATTACTGTGATAGATCAAGATGCCATAATGGCATGTAGTGTGGCAAGAGGTGCCCAGTGGCACGCCTGATTGATGTAAGACACATTTTCAAAATAAGAAAACTCTGTAAAACTAATTACATGAAAGCTAGGTACACACACACCATTTCAATTGCATAAAATCAAAAGTACACTGAGGTACTACTACATAAAGCAGCAAAAATAGATAAAATTATGACATAAAAATTGCAAGTCAAATTATACCATTGAAACTGTCATATGGAGTAAAATAGCCAAGTTTTTGAAGTCCTTTCTTCCAGGAGTGCTAGTTCTGCAAGGTTCGCAGGAGAGCTTCTGTGAAGTTTGGAAGGTAGGAGACGAGGTACTGGTGGAATTAAAGCTGTGATGACGGGGCAAGAGCCGTGCTCGGGTAGCTGAGTCGGTAGAGCACTTGCCTGCGAAAGGAAAGGTCCTGAGTTAGTCTCAGTCCGGCACACAGTTTTAATCTGCCAAGAAGCTTAGAGTTTTTAAAGTGCTTGTGCAGCGTATGTATACGAGACTAATAACCCAAACATCAAGGCACGAAGATCAGGGACAGTAAGTAAGCATCACAAAATAGAGACAAAGATTATTTTTAGTCATTAAAAAAACTTAAAAATTAGGCTGTTAATAAGATAAAAGGTAGGATTGTAGCAATGTTCCAAACACTGGTAGAATTGCATCATAATGTACTTGATTTTTGCTAATCAGTTGACAATTTAGTAACTTGTCTTTATTATCACCATAGACATATTTAACAATTTTCAGCTGCTCAAGTAGATTCAGATTTTTTCCCCTTCTGAGCAAGGTGCAGCATTCTCAAGTTTTCTAATGTGGGCTGCTTGTGCCCATTTAACTTGTAATGCTCAGCAAACACAGAATTCTGTTAAACAGGGTCTTTCATAGTTAGCTTGTGTTCATTGAACCTGGTCTTAAATATCTTGCCAGTCTACCCTTTATGACATTTCACAATCATTGCTCTGTAATTTGTATATGACTGTCCCTGCATGATTATCCTTATGGGGGCATTCACTGTGAATTTAATATGCCGAAGCTTATTACCGGTAATGAAAACATGGAAATACTGGTTTTTAAACAAACGTAGGCAAATTGTAAGAGGGGTTCCCAATTTAAGGGATCTTCACAAATTTGGACATCAAAAACACCTAGATTGGGAGACATCTGTGCTCAGCTACTTAGATATTTTCTTTATGTAGCTTATCAAAGATTACAGGATCATAGGTATTTACAGCAATGCATTTGAAATTCTCTCCCCCTTTTTTATGGAGTATGGTCTGAGTGGTATATCACTAATGCAGTGCACCACAAGTATGAAAAAACTCAGCTTACTCTGATAAGGGTGGCAGGAGGAAGTGTAGATTATAGAATTATTAGTTGTGGGTTTACGATAAATGTCAGACCGAATAATCCCTCACCAAACTGAAGATACAACTCTAAGTAATTGTGTCCTGTTGTAGCCAATCACTTTTTGTGTAAATACCATCATTTCATGTGACATTAAATTTCTCAGCTAGTAATGTAATGTCAGAGATAGAGCTGTCGAAGACAGTAATAATATCACCTATACACCAGTGATAAAATACACTACTGGCCAGTAAAATTGCTACACCATGAAGATGACATGCTACAGACGTGAAATTTAACCAACAGGACGATGATGCTGTGATATGCAAATGATTAGCTTTTCAGAGCATTCACACAAGGTTGACGCCAGTGGGGACACCTACAACATGCTGACATGAGGAAAGTTTCCAACCGATTTCTCATACACAAACAGTCATTGACCAGTGTTGCCTGGTGAAACAGTGATGAGATTCGTGTGGTGTCTCATGTAAGGAGGAGAAATGTGTACTGTCACATTTCAGACATTGATATAGGTCAGATTGTAGCCTATCACAATTGCGGTTTATCGTATCGCAACATAGCTGCTTGCGTTGGTCAAGATCAAATGACTGTTAGCAGAGTATGGAATCGGTGGGTTCAGGAGGGTAATACGGAACGCCTTACTGGATCCCAACAGTCTCGTATCACTAGGAGTCGAGATGACAAGCATGTTATCCTCATGGCTGTAATGGATCATGCAGCCACATCTCGATCCCCGAGTCAACAGATAGGGACGTTTGCAGGACAATGATTTGCACAAACAGTTCGACGTTTGCAGCAGCATGGACTATAAGCTCAGAGACTGTGGCTGTGATTACCCTTGACGCTGCATCACAGTTGGGAGCGCCTGTGATGGTGTACTCGGCGACAAACCTGGGTGCACGAATGGCAAAACGTCATTTTTTTTATGAATCCAGGTTCTGTTTACAGCATCATGATGGTCACATCCATGTTTGGCGACATCACAGTGAACGCACAGTGGAAGCGTGTATTTGTCATCGCCATACTGACGAATCATCTGGCATGATGGTGTGGGGTGCCATTGGTTACACGTCTCGGTCATCTCTTGTTTGCATTGACAGCACTTTGAACAGTGGATGTTACAGTTCAGATGTGTTACGACCCGTGGCTCTACCCTTCATTCGATCCCTCCAAAACCCTTCATTTCAGCAGGATAATGCACGACCGCATGTTGCAGGTCCTGTATGGGCCTTTGTGGATACAGAAAATGTTAGACTGCTGCCCTGGCCAGCACATTCTACAGATCTCTCATCAACTGAAAACGTCTGGTCAATGGTGGCCGAGCAACTGGCTCATCACAATACGCCAGTCACTACTCTTGATGAACTGTGGTATTGTGTTGAAACTGCATGGGCAGCTGTACCTGTACACGCCATCCAAGCCCTGTTTTACTCAATGCCCGGGTGTATCAATGGTGTTATTATGGCCAGAGGTGGTTGTTCTGGGTACTGATTTCTCAGGATCTATGTACCCAAATTACATCAAAATGTAATCACATGTCAGTTCTAGTATAATATATTTGTCCAATGAATATCTGCTTATCATCTGCATTTCCTCGTGGTGTAGCAATTTTAATTTCCAGTAGTGTAGTATCTATTGAGAGAGACAAGCATTTTGTCTCAAATATTTACACTCTAGGTGATTGACATAAATATCCACGAGACTCCGTGCTAAACAGTTCTCCATGATCAGACCATCATTTTGTTTTTAATACTGACCATGGAAGTGAAGTAATTGTAGGATGTAAGTGACCTATGTAAGGTGATTAATTCTGCTATCTCATTTATGCTGATACGCTGATGTTTGAGGAAATTTTCTTGTATAATGATGACTGTTTCGTAGAGATACATTTGTATATAGATTTTTAATATCCGAGGAGAGCAAACTGCAATCATGTGGAAAAGTTTTACCATATAGAAGCTGAACCAACTCTCTTCTAGTAGAGATTACAAAATTTTCTTCATGGACAATTTTTGTCCATATTAGCTGTGACTTGTATTCAGAGGCAAGTTCAGCTGGGAATAGTATACTGTTAATTATTACATATATGGGGGAATTAGATTTGAGTCTTAATTTGGGCAGGTAGGACTGGTGCCTTAGGATTCATCACTTTAAATTCTATAATCCACACTCCATCCTCCACCTTCAACATAAGCTGAGCTTTTTCGAATCTATGTTGCACCACATTAGTGAGCTATTGCTCAGCCAATCCTCCATAGAAAAAGAAATAGCGAATCTGAAATGCATTGCTATAAACAATGCTTACACTCCTGCAATTGGTCGCAAGCTATAAAGAAAACACATCAGCGACTGAACACAGGGGTTTCTCCATCTCAATGCTTACGAGGCCCAAATTTGTGAAAGTCCCTTTCATGGGGAACCTCTCTTACAATTCAGCTAAGCTTTTTTAAAGCAAGTATTTGCTTGTTGTTTTCACTACAGGTAATAAGGTTTAACGTATTTAAATTTAGAATGAATGCACCCATAAGAATGTAGGATTGGGCATATACAGGTTAGCGTGTAATGATGCGAAATGTCATGTATGGGCCAGACTGGGAGGGTGTTTAAGTAAAGTACAGTGAGCACATGCCAACAAAAAAAGACCAGGTTAAATAGAATTCTGTGTTTGCTGAGCATTGGAAGTCATGTGGGCACCCGTGTCCTGCACTAGAAAGCTGATTCTACTCAAGTAACTGGAAATTGTTAAACATCTCTGTTAATAAAGAAAAGTTGCTGAAGGATCAAATGGTTAGCAGAAATAAAGTATATTATGGTGCAACACTGCCAGTATTTCGAATATTGCTATAATGATATCTTTTATCTTGTTGACAGCCTTTTTTTTGTGTGTGTGAGTGAAGTAAAAGGAGTTATATTTCAAGGGAGGCTTACTAGTGACCTTATTTTATTGTAGGTGACATTATCTTTATATATTCTACAGAATATATTTCATATATTTCATTTTAATGACTAAAAGTAAGTCATTGTCTTTAGTTTGCAGTGCTTACAACTGTTCCTGATTTTGATGTTTGGGTTCTTGGTCTTGTATGGGTAACCTTTGCAAGTGCTTTAAAATTTAGCTGTTTTACTTCCTATGACAGTTTTAATGAGACTTTTGACTTGCAATGTACATTAATGTACATTTGTCTTTATGTGACAGCAATGGTATGCATGCATTTTATGCAGTTTTTGTATTTTGAAAATGTCTTACGCTAGTAATGCGTGCCTGGACACCTCTTGTCACGCTATATAGGATGTTGTCATTTTGATCTGTACCAGTAAATATATGTATATGTGCATGGCGATTGGATGTGTTTATTTTGTAAGCATGGCCCTCTTTTGTACTGCTATGGCAGTCACCTTGTGTGCTTCCTTTTTCTATACCTTCTTGATGATATATTGGGAGTTTCCTTTTTTTTTAAAAAAAAATTTGGTCTGCCTTGCATTTTGTGTGTTTTAGTGATGGATGGATTACATGTCCAGATACTGTTACATCCATTTTCCACTGTATATGGGCTTGTGATGATAGGTTACATATTCATCTTTCTTTTAAACAAGTTTCTTCTGCTTTTAGTTCTTTTTGCCTTTGTAGTTGTACAAGATAGGGCCATGCCCATTGCCCTGTCCGTGTCTAATTACTGGTTTATTGTTTTTATAGACAATTTGATGATTCACCAAAAGGGTGAAATGTCACTGATATTTAATAATTTTGCAGCTAAGATTGTTTTTATTCTAGAGCAAGAAATATGGTTTTGAAAAAAGATATGTGTATCCTTAATCTAAATTTGCATGAGGAAGTCTTTTCTGAAAGTATTTGTCTGGAGGTTAGCTTCCTATTGATGCAAAGCCTGGATGACAGTGTTAGGATGTGGTTTGACCATACAGGCATGAGAATAATGCAGAACTAAGAACAACAGACTTAAAAGCATGTGCATAACATCATCTGTAGGCACTAAAGATAGTACATAGTGGTAAAATTTGAATGTCAATACCCCTGCTGAATTTTTAATTGGTTATAAATTAAGAATTGATTTATTAAGTTCATGGCTCTAGGGTTTAAGTCAGTACCTACACATTTCAGATGCTTTGGTGCAGGAAGAGCCTTCACCAGTACATTTGCCATCATACCTTCTGGTGACTGATATTCCAGTTTCAATGGATCCTCTTGCAGAGCTTGACATACAAAGCATAATTTTATATGAATGTACTTCATCTTTAGTGGAAAAACTGGGTTGTGCGCTACCTTTCCAGCTTGGTGATTGTTAATAAACAAGATTATTTATGACAGTTTCCCTAACTGTAGCTTCTTCATGAATGTTCACAGGTGAATTGCTTCCCCCATTCTTTGGTGAGGCTCATACCAGCTTCAGTTAATGAAAGAGCAGTGGTTCTCTGCTTGCTTGAAGCCCTTGAGATGGCTGATATGGGTAGAGTGTAGTTGTAGCCTGTGTATGACTTCCTATCAGCATCAGAACTTCCCCATTCGGCATCCATGAAACCAAAGATTCCATCCTTACCCCTGATGTAGGTCAGTTTCTTGTCTAGGATTCCTTTGAAGTAGCTAAAGATTCACTTATCCACTTGCCAGTGAAAAAAAAATATGTCTATCATTGTATTTTATTTATGGCATAGTATAACAAGTTGAGTACAGATGGTGGTGATGTACATAAGTGCTCCAACCAGTTCTCTAAATGGATTGAGTGCCATCTTCCATAATCGTAGTTGTTGCACCCGGCTTGCTTCCAGTTTCCAATGCAGTTCTTGCCAGTATGCTGTCATCCATTCTGAATCTGTGTAGAACTTCTTTGACATTATTAATTAATGGAAAATCTCATATAAAGATGTGAAACAATTACTAACAAAGAGATAGAGGGGCTGGCCAGTACTTACCTCAGCTCAGTACAGCCGATAGAAACACAAAAAACAACTGAAAATTTAAGTTCCTAGCTTTCAGAATAAATGTTCCTTCATCAGGGAGGAGAGAGGGGAAAGAAGGGGAAGAAGGGAAAGTGAATTTAGTTACTCACAACCCAGGTTATGAAGCAACAGGGAAAGGAAAACAGGGAAGGTAGCAAGGATGGAGGCATGGTTGTCAGAGGGAAGCCAAAGATATTCTCTCTTCCCTCTGACAACCATGCCTCCATCCTTGCTACCTTCCCTGTTTTCCTTTCCCTGTTGCTTCATAACCTGGGTTGTGAGTAATTAAATCCACTTTCCCTTCTTCCCTTTCTTTCCCCTCTCTCCTCCCTGATGAAGGAACATTTATTTCGAAAGCTAGGAACTTAAATTTTCGTTTTTTTTTTTTTTGTGTTTCTATCGGCTGTACTACTTTGACATAATGTAATTTTTTGAACTTATTGGTTTACTTAAATTCACAAATAGTGTCTTACGGCACCAAATTTCTTGACGTCAAATCTGCCAGTTAACTCATCAATTTGTTTGGTCCTTCCTGTATTATCTCAAGTGGTTATAAGGCGATCCACATGAATAGGTAGGAAGACTGGTCATTTTGGTACATTGCATTGATCTAAATTTGTGGATTGCAGTTTAGTTTGTTAGGGTTGCATTCAGCTTAGCATACCACTCTAGACTAGCTTGCTGCAGCCTGTAAATGGCTTTTCTAAGTTCTCAGTTTACCACCAAATTTCAATGTTTTCAGCATGCCACTTGCCTTCTTGATTTTATAATTATCTTTTTCCACATCTTTCACCTTTTACAATGGAAGATCCACACACACACACACACACACACACACACACACACACACACACACACACACACACACACATTAGTATGAGTGCAACACAAGGCCCCTTGCTATTGCAACCCAGTCTTCCTTCCCAGGCTGCATTTCCTTCCCTGTGCCCCTCCCTATCCATCCTACCCATCCTACCCATGCTCACTGCTCACTCCTTCCACGCTGCCACTCCCCCCCCCCCCCCCCCAGCACCCCTCTTTCAGTGCTGTTACCTATGTTCCCTTCGCCTGTTCTGCTTCATCCTTTTTGGCATTTTGTTCCCCTTTCGAGTTCCACTTCTAAATTTAGTGTCTGCAGTGTGAGCCATTTGGGGAAGAATTCCCTCCTGTCATTCACGTCATGGATTCCTCTTCTCCTCTTTCTTTCCTGCTGTAGTCCCCCTTCACCCCAGTAGATCACCAGCATGTGTAACCAGTCCGTGTGTGGGGCTTTTATGTACCCATCAGGTTCCACCCCATAACAACACAGGGATCACACTGCTGAAACCTAAGCTGTTGCCTCCCCATACATCTGTAGGAGGGGCTGCTTGTCTTTCTGGCCCTTGCTGCGGCTGGGCGGCACCCATGGGAAGAGTCCATGATTGGAGAGGGTGGTTTGCGCATGGAGCGTGTCAATCTCCAAACATCTGGCAGTTCTCCTACGGCCATGTCTTCGGGTGATAATGGATCATGAATGCTGCTGCTTATGACCCAGCAGCCTTCTCTTCCCTGGCTACACCCTGGGAAAAGGACCAGGCTCACTGGCTTGGAGTGAAATACGTTCCACACTACCTGGTCAGTATTAGGACAGATGGGGACACACTCACAGCCACAAAGCCACTATTTTTTGTGGAAAATATCATAGATGAGTTTGTCAAACTGGAGTGTCTTAGGAAGATGTGGTTATGTCCCTGTAGTTCAAAACTTCTGTGGCCCTATCTGCAGCTCTTCTCTCGTCTTTCTGGGTTAATCTGGAATGACAGTGTGATAATTTTTTTGTTTGATGAGTGCAAAAAGGTTGTAAGACATTTTATTTGTGACTGTCACCCCATTATCATTGGTGGTGGTGGGTGATCCCATTTGGATACGCACTCCGTGGTAATTTAGTGGAACTGTAATGGGTACTACCATTGACTTCCAGAGCTGCAATACCTTATTGTCTTTTACTCGGCAGATTGTGTTGTTCTCCAGGAATCGCATTTTACTGATGCTTAGTTTCTGATCCTCCACGGGTTCCGTGCTTCGTCGGAACTGGGACAGCCCTTTGAGGGCTTCTGGTGGGGCCTACTTTGATAGATACAGATATTCTTAGTACACGGATCCAACTTCGTACCACATTGGAAGCTGTTACTGTTTGGGACCACTCTGCCATCAAGGTTTGCAATCTCTATCTCCCTCCTGATAGGTCATCTACATCTACATCCATACTCCGCAAGCCACCTGACGGTGTGTGTCGGAGGGTACCCTGAGTACCTCTATCGGTTCTCCCTTCTATTCCAGTCTCGTATTGTACGTGGAAAGAAGGATTGTCGGTATGCTTCTGTGTGGGCTCTAATCTCTCTGATTTTATCCTCATGGTCTCTTCGCGAGATATACGTAGGAGGGAGCAATATACTGCTTGACTCTTCGGTGAAGGTATGTTCTCGAAACTTTAACAAAAGCCCGTACCGAGCTACTGAGCGTCTCTCCTGCAGAGTCTTCCACTGGCGTTTATCTATCATCTCCGTAACGCTTTCGCAATTGCTAAATGATCCTGTAACGAAGCGCGCTGCTCTCCGTTGGATCTTCTCTATCTCTTCTATCAACCCTACCTGGTGCGGATCCCACACTGCTGAGCAGTATTCAAGCATTGGGCGAACAAGCGTACTGTAACCTACTTCCTTTGTTGTCGGATTGCATTTCCTTAAGATTCTTCCAATGAATCTGTCTGGCATCTGCTTTACCGACGATCAACTTTATATGATCATTCCATTTTAAATCACTCCTAATGAGTACTCCCAGATAATTTATGGAATTAACTACTTCCAGTTGCTGACCTGCTATTTTGTAGCTAAATGATAAGGGACCTATCTTTCTATGTATTCGCATCACATTACACTTGTCTACATTGAGATTCAATTGCCATTTCGTGCACCATGCGTCAATTCGCTGCAGATCCTCCTGCATTTCAGTACAATTTTCCATTGTTGCAACCTCTCGATACACCACAGCATCATCTGCAAAAAGCCTCAGTGAACTTCCGATGTCTTCCACCAGGTCATTTATGTATATTGTGAATAGCAACGGTCCTATGACACTCCCCTGGGGCACACCTGAAATCACTCTTACTTCGGAAGACTTCTCTCCATTGAGAATGACATGCTGCGTTCTGTTATCTAGGAACTCCTCAATCCAATCACACAATTGATCTGATAGTCCGTATGCTCTTACTTTGTTCATTAAACGACTGTGGGGAACTGTGTCAAACGCCTTGCGGAAGTCAAGAAATACGGCATCTACCTGTGAACCCGTGTCTAAGGCCCTCCGAGTCTCGTGGACGAATAGCGAGAGCTGGGTTTCACACGACCGTCTTTTTCGAAACCCATGCTGATTCCTACAGAGTAGATTTCTAGTCTCCAGAAAAGACATTATACTCGAACATAATACGTGTTCCAAAATTCTACAACTGATCGACGTTAGAGATATAGGTCTATAGTTCTGCACATCTGTTTGACGTCCCTTCTTGAAAACGGGGATGACCTGTGCCCTTTTCCAATCCTTTGGAACGCTTCGCTCTTCTAGAGACCTACGGTACACCGCTGCAAGAAGGGGGGCAAGTTCCTTCGCGTACTCTGTGTAAAATCGAACTGGTATTCCATCAGGACCAGCGGCCTTTCCTCTTTTGAGCGATTTTAATTGTTTCTCTATCCCTCTGTCGTCTATTTCGATATCTACCATTTTGTCAACTGTGCGACAATCTAGAGAAGGAACTACAGTGCAGTCTTCCTCTGTCATGTGCTGCCCTAACTGCCCTCCTTCAAAATATGTTTCCCAACCACTGAACAAGCAGATAGAATGATACTCTTGACAGACCACCACATCTTAATTAAACTCCTGGGATAGGTTTGCTCAAGAAGGGGTGATGGAATAGACTGGAAACAAATTTACAAGGATTTTGTGAGGGCACATGGCCATGTTTACTATAACCCTAAAGAGACAGAAAACTAAGTCTACACAAAATATCCACCAACAACACACAACTTATCCAACTAAATTGCATGAGAAGTGTGTTAGTGGGGACAGAGCTGATTAAACTAATAAAGGATGAAGCAGCTGACATAATTTGCCTAGAGGAACCATACATGCACATGGGAAAGTACCTGGCATTCCAAGGCAATACATTGTAATCACGGGTTCCACATATGCAAAGGCAGCAATCATAGTGGCAAACACATAGATAAGTCACACAAATTACACAGCTGAACATGGAACACTCAGTAGCAATAGAAATCACACTAAGCAGGGAACACTGGGTAATCTCTTCCATGTATGCCCAGTAGTTACTCGAAATAGAACCTTCCACATATAAAATAAGATAACACATTTCACTCAAGGCAGACACTTACTGGTACACACTGACATCAGTGCATGCTCGACCCTCTGGCATGCTGACAGAACACATGCCAAAAGGCAGGACATTGCAGACACAATAAGTGAGTGTAACCTTTTTGACTGAATAAAGCAGGTGAACCACCAACCTTCTGTGGATTTCAGGTGAAACTTTAACAAATGAAAAATGTTACAATGTCCTAGTCAATGTCACACGTAGTGACCACAACATAATACACACACACACACACACACACACACACACACACACACACACACACACACACACACACACAACCCACCGTTGCTGCTACACAAAGGAAACTGGCAAACTCCGAAAGAGGATGTTAATTACTGTGGTGCCTCTATACCACACATGATAGCATTGATTTCAGAGTTTACACACTGGCACATACAGGGGACAGACTAAATAATGTGAACAGTAGTATTAATGGAATGGTTGTTTGGTGTATTAATGGAATGGTTGTTTGGTGATCAACAACGCAGTTAAGGCACGTGTTGCACTGGACTGTGCATGTGCAGTACGGACTAGGCATTAGTGCAGAATGTTTACGAGTAGTGCACACTTCTTATTTGCAGAGGCTGAGGTCAACAGGCAATGAAAGACCTAACAGAGTTCCAAAGAGGGCAGATTGTGGGGCCGTCATTAGCTGGAGCATCAGTCACCAAGACAGCCAACTTAGTGGAATGTTTCAAGAGTGTTTCAACAGTCATGACGGTCTACCCAAAACATGGAGAGAAACCATTGTGTAAACATAATAGTGGGTGCAAATTAAAACTAAATGACAGGGAATGGTGTACACTAACACAAATTGTGTCAAAAAACACAAAACTACTGCAGCTAAAGTGACAGCAGGTACTGCAGCTAAAGTGACAGTAGCCATCTTAAAAAAGAGACCCTGTATCTGTTGACACTGGCCGCCGAAAACCCCATTATGTGAATATTCGTGGGTGAGCTGCTATACGGAAACCATTAGTGATGACAACCGACACAAAGAAGTGTAAAACATGGGCATCAGGAGCAGAAATCCTGGACAGCTGATCAATGGAAATACATCATATGGTCCAATGAGTCAATGTTTTGATTATTTCCAACATCAGGCTGGGTTTACATATGGAGAGTGCCAAAAGAAGCCTACAATCATGATTGCTTGATTTCAGTGGTTAAGCATGGTAGTGGAAGTGTGATGGTGTGGAAATCCATATCACGGTATTCTGCTGGTCCCATCATTACTCTCAAAGGCCGCATTACAGACAACAATTATGCAGACATTTCAGGTAATCAGGTGCGCCTATCCCTTGTATATTACAAAAAGCCCAGCTGCCATACCCGTAGCAAACAAAGGGCAAAACAGGAATGCCACGGTCCAAAATGTTGACCAGTCTCCGGAGGGACCCACGAGAAAATTATACTCCAAATCTATTGCGACACTAAAGACAGGTATAAAACCGAACTTAACAAGACAAGACAGAACTGATGGGACACCTTTGTGTGGACTCAGTTGGAAAATATGTGGGGAGAGCAGTACAAACAGCAGGCTGACAAAATCAAAACACCATTTGTACTGTTGACACTGAGACCTACAGACAGCTCCTCTATGTGAGGCTGGAGAAGCTTTGCAGAATACCCTTGTCAGAAGCTTCTCCTGGCCGATGACCAAACTGAAGCGCACCAACAACACATCAGTCTCAGTCGACTAATTGAAATTAACTACATTATTAACCAAGTAGTCATCCCTTTCGCTCAGGAGGAAGTTACCTTGGCAGTTAGAAAACTCAAACCTAGGAAAGCCCCAGGGCCCTGACAGAATTCACCCAGAATGCAGCACCACAGATCGTACCATTTCTGACCAAATTACTGAATGACACCTTACAACAACACAATATACCCACAACATGGAAATCTGCAGATGCAGTAATGATCAAGAAGACTGAGGACAGAGACCTGACAGATCCGAAGACGTACAGACCAATTTGCTTGATCAACACTTTGGCTAAGATTCAGGAGAGACTGCTGTGCGACACTCTAGTTGCACAGACAGCTCTTCAGCCTTAGTCCCCACCAGTTCGGGTTGAGACCACAAAAATCTATCGATGACGCCATTAACAGTGCACTGCAAAGAATACAAATGTCATAAGACAAATATGTAGCTGCGATCCTAATTGATATAGCCACTACCTTTCATAACCTCTGGTGACCTGTACTATTTGCAATATTTAGGGAAATGCAGATACCCACATCGTCATATTACAGTCTCCTAGACAACTGTAACAATAGAGTTATAGAATAATGTGCAGGCCATCAAAGGGTCATCAAAAGGGCTGCCCACAGGGGTCTATATGTGGTCCCATATTCTAGGTCATCACTATAGAACCTCTTTCAAACACTCTTGATGAGGGCAATAGGGTAGCTAAAGGTAGCATTACAAAGAAACCTAACAATCAGACTTGACAATACCACCATACAACAAAAGCTTATGACAAGATACAATGGACTATATGTTGACAGAAAACTTTCATTCAAGGACCATGCAAAACTCGTGAGTGACGAAAAGCTGATGGATAAATGAGCCAGACTCAACACTGCACAGTTTATACTACCACTACAGATGATATGAACCTACCATATCACCTTGTTTGACTCCATTCTGAGCTTTGCAGCCAGCACATGGGCGCATGGTATCAGCCTCACATCACACAAAACCATTCTACAATGTGGACAGAGAAGCATCCATTTAAGAGTGTCAGGAGCATTTGGGACAACATCTATAGAGGCATTGTGTGTTATCCAGAGTGTGCAGCCAACAGACGTTTCAGAGCTGCAGCATACTGGACGAAAAAGGAGTTACAAGAATAAGTACAAGAAATTACAAGGGGGGAAAAAATAAATGGCGAGAAACGACTTAATGAATGACAAAATGATACTTGGCAGACTGAATTGGGCGCAACAGGACGACGACACACAGTACGCACATTCTTCCTGAACATCTGAGAACTAATGAGCGTGTAATATATAGATTCGACACATGGTATGGTCCACATTGTTACGGGACATGGACGTGCCCACATCATCTCCATCGTTTGGATTAAGTGACTCAGACATATGCATATGTGTAGAAATCAGCACAGTGGAACACACAACATTATATTGCGACGTGTTTTGACATATACGACTGCAACAGCATGACAGTGATGTACGACAAAGGATAAGATAGCCAGATGACTGGTTAGAACTAAATAGTCACCAACAGAATTTCACAGCATATGGACAATCGTACACAAGACGGAGAATAGGGAATTGCCCCACAAGGCAACACAACCATTGACTAAGATGCCTCAACCAACTTAAAACAAGACAGTATGGACTTGTAGTAGTAGTAGTAGTAGTAGTAGTAGTAGTAGTAGTAGTAGTAGTAATCATAATCATGATGATGATGATGATGATGATGATGATGATGATGATGATGATGATGATGATGATGAACCTTATGCCTGCCCACAATGGTAATGACACTGCAAAAAAAGTGAAAATAGAAGGAAACAAAACCAAACATTCAACACAAACCAAAACAAATTTTACCAGACAATAGATAACACACACATTAAAATAGACAATCCACCTAACATAAGACATGGAACACTTCTGGAGCAACATACAGTCAAACCCGGTACAACATAACAGGCATGCACGGTGGATAGAAGCAGAAACAGACACATACAAGATGATACCACAAATGCCTGAAGTGATAATTTTGCAACATGAAGTCACTCAAGCAATTAATTCTACTCACAATTGGAAAGCCCCTGGAAATGATAAAATAGCAAATTTCTGGCTAAAGAAGTTCACCTCAACACATGCACATCTAACTAAATTATTTAACAGTTACATTGCAGACCCATAGACGTTCCCTGATAATACCGCCCCATAACATGCCTACCAACAATATACAAAATACTAACTTCAGTCATTACACAGAAATTGATGACACATATAACACAGAACAAAATTATAAATGAAGAACAAAAAGGCTGTTGCGAAGGAGCACGAGGATGTAAAGAAAAACTGATAATAGATGCAGAGGTGACATATCAAGCTAAAACTAAACAAAGGTCGCTACACTACGCATACATTGATTACCGAAAAGCTTTTGTTAGTGTACCCCACTCATGGTTACTACAAATATTGGAAATATACAAAGTAGATCCTAAATTGATAAAGTTCCTAAACATAGTAATGAAAAATTGGAAAACCACACCTAATATCTAAACAAATTCAAATATCACATCACAGCCAATACAGATTAAGCGTGGAATATACCAAGGAGACTCATTCAGTCCTTTCTGGTTCTGCCTTGCTCTGAACCCACTATCCAACATGCAAAATAATAGAAATTATGGATACAATGTTACTGGAACATACCCACACAAAATCACACATTTGCTATACATGGATGATCTAAAACTACTGGCAGCAACAAATCAACAACTCAACCAATTACTAAGTATTCAGCAATGATATAAATATGGCTTTTGGAACAGACAAATGTAAGAAAAATAGCATAGTCAAGGGAAAACACACTAAACAAGAAGATTACACCGAGTGAGGTGGCGCAGTGGTTAGTACACTGGACTCGCATTCGGGGGGACGACGGTTCAATCCCGTCTCTGGCCATCCTGATTTAGGTTTTCTGTGATTTCCCTAAATCGCTTCAGGCACATGCCGGGATGGTTCCTTTGAAAGGGCACGGCCGATTTCCTTCCCAATCCTTCCCTAACCCAAGCTTTCGCTCCGTCTCTAATGACCTCGTTGTCGACGGGACATTAAACGCTAACAACCACCACCACCACCACCACCACCAAGAAAATTATATATTGGATAACCACAGTGACTGCATAGAAGCGATGGAAAAAACAGATGCTCATAAATATCTAGGATACAGACAAAAAATAGGAATACATAATGCAAATACGAAAGAAGAACTAAAAGAAAAATATACACAAAGACTATCAAAAATACTGAAAACAGAATAGACAGCAAGAAACAAAACAAAAGCTATAAATACCTATGCTATACCAATATTGACCTACTCATTTGGAGTAGTGAAATGGAGTAACACAGACCTAGAAGCACTCAATACACTTACACGATCACAATGCCACAAATATAGAATACATCACATACATTCAGCAACAGAAAGATTCACATTAAGCGGAAAGGAAGGAGGAAGGGGATTTATCGACATAAAAAACTTACATTATGGACAGGTAGACAATTCAAGAAAGTTCTTTATAAAATGAGCAGATACTAGCAAAATACACAAAGCAATCACTCATATAAATACATCGGCTACACCACTGCAATTTCATAACCACTTCTACAACCCTTTAGATCACATAACATCAACAGATACGAAGAAAGTAAATATGAAAAAGAAAACACTACATGGCAAGCAACCGTATCATCTAACACAGCCACTCATCGATCAAGACGCATCCAACACATGGCTAAGAAAAGGCAATATATACAGTGAGACGGAAGGATTCATGATTGCGATACAGGATCAAACAATAAACACCATATATTACAGCAGGCATATTATTATAGATCCCAATACCACAACAGATAAATGCAGACTTCGCAAACAACAAATAGAAGCAGTAGATGACATCACAAGCGGATGTACAATACTAGCAAATACCGAATACACCAGAAGACATGACAATATAGCAAAAATAATACATCAACAGCTTGCCTTACAACATAAACTTATAAAACAACACGTTCCCACATACAAGTATGCACCACAAAATGTACTGGAGAATGATGAATACAAATTATACTGGAAGAGAACCATTATAACAGATAAAACACCACCACATAACAAACCTGACATCATACTCACCAATAAAAAGAAGAAATTAACACAACTAATCAAAATATCCATACCCAATACAACAAATATACAAAAGAAAACAGGAGAAAAAATTGAAAAATACATCCAACTGGCTGAGGAAGTCAAGGATATGTGGCATCAGGATAAAGTTGACATTATACCAATTACACTATCAACTACAGGAGTCATACCACACAATATCCACCAGTACATCAATGCAATACAGCTACATCCAAACTTGTATATACAAATACAGAAATCCGTAATTATTGATACTTGTTCAGTTACCCAAAAGTTCCTAAATGCAATATAACATATACCGTACAGTTAAAAGGAAGTCACGCTTGATCAAGGTCCACATCACTTTCTACTTTTGACCAGATATAACGTCTGAGATAAGAAATAATAATAATAATAATAATAATAATAATAATAATAATAATAATAATAATGTAGTAATAGTAATGCATCTTTCAGCTATGATTTACTTTATTGTGGTTGATACATCAATTTTTCCTTGCAAAGGAAGTGACAAAAATTCTAAATAGAAAGAAGTCCATCTAAATATGAAGAAGCCAATTTTTGGCACTCACTGCTGATTGTTCCTGTCTCAGTGCTTGATAACCAAATGATGCTCTTCTGCCTTCAAAGATATTTGACTGTGCATGTCTGAAGATCTGTGTTCCTGATATAATAATGGAGGTTTTGAAAGAATATTTTTGTGGATGAGTTTGGGGGGAGGGAGGGGGGTGGTTGTGGATACGTCTTTATTATTATATATTTTATATTATTATATATTATAGTATATATTGTTCATTTGATATGTAGGTCTTACCTAACTTACAAATGCTTTTGAATGTTTCAGATATGGAGGCCAGTCACAGCTGTCTTCTACTACCCCATTACTGCTTCAACAGGATTCCATTTCTTAATAAATTTATACTTCTTATACAAGTATTCATTACTTTTGGAAACTGGTAAGAATGCATGACTATTGTGTCAGAAATTTGTCTCATTATTTATTATATAAGAAACGCAACCTAAGGGGGTGTGATAAAAGAAGTTGGGAACAGTAAGATTACCTGATTGGACCACTGTATTTATAATAGATATATGCCACTGTGAGCGATAAAATATGCTCTTTAGTAACATGTTCATATCGAAGTGTTGTGATTAGTAGTTAAAGGCCTGATGCAACAGGAGGCTTAACTATCTATTAATCTGGAGGAGTTATGTGCAACAAAGGAAAGTGAGTGGAACTTGATGACCGATTACCAGGTGTGTGGAATTAGCACAGTATGACATGACACATTTGTGTGTGGCTCATGTGGGTACATCTGCCTAAATACCCCACAGGCAACCTAAGACGGAGAGTGCCTTGTGTCACTGGTATTGGTGCTCTTTCCAGTTCCACTCAAATGGAGTGAGGCAAAAAGGACTGTCTACATGCCTCAGTAGAGACCCCAGTTTCTCTTGTCTTTTCTTTGTGTTCCTTATCCAAAATTTATGTTGGTGCCAGCAGAATCAGTCTGCATTCAGTCTGAAATACCAGCTATCTACACTTTGTCAATAGTATTCTGCAAAAAGAACGTAACTTCCTTCCACAGATTTTCCTTGGTGTCTACAGAGTATTTCTGTAATGTGTTGATTGAACATGCTGGTAAATCTCTGGCAGCATGCCTTTGAATTTCTTTGACGTCTCCATTTAATCTGACCTTGAGGGATCACAAACATACGAGCAGTACTCAAGAGTGAGTTACAAACAAGTGTTCTGTATGTTGTTTCTTTTATAACAGGTAAACTTTCCTAGCATTCGTCAGTTAACAGAAGTTGGCCATTCGTATTTCCTAAAATCATCCTTATGTGCTCATTCCATTTCTCATAACTTTGTAATGTTAATGAGTCAATTGGGCAGCACACCACTAATCGTGTACTTCGAATTTTAAGGGATTGTTTTTTCTACTTCTCAGATAGAAATTCTGTTAGTCATCCTGTACCCTCCTGTAGTTAATCAATGAAAACACTTTACCATACACCTCAGCATCATCAGCAAACCACTGCTGCTCACCCCACCCTCCAGATTATTTGTAAATTTTGAGAACAAACTTGATCCTATCACACTTCAGTAGAGAACTTGTTTGTTTTGAACACTCGCCATCCAGGACAACGTACTGTGTTCTTTCATTTAAGAAATCTTTGAGCTATTCACATATATGATAACCTGTTCCACATACTCAAACCATAGTTAAGTTTGCAGTGAAGCATTGTGCTTTCCGGAAATCTAGGAATATGGAATCTGCTATTGCCTTTCATCCACGGTTTGTGGGATATCGTACGAGAAAAGGGCAAGCTGAGATCACATGAACAGTGCTTTCCAAATCCCAGCTGATCTGTGGACAGGTGCTTATGTTTATGGGTGTTGCTCTGTAATTTTGTGGGTCCACTCTTTTACCCTTCTTATATACAGGAGTCACCTGCACTTCCTCTCAGCGGGACTTTGCACTGAATGCCTCTGGTGGTGTTGTGACCACGTGACACTGTACAGAAAAAGTGTAAGCAGAAGAGAGATGAAGTGGCAGTCATTATAGTGAAGATACAGGCCACAACTGCGGAAATCGACTGATATAAATGGTTTGGACAAAGAGTACATTTTTGTGGCACTGCAGCTGGAAACGAGAATCTTTTAAATAGCGAAGCTGGTCACCTGTTGACATACTACTGTTGAGCACCTATGGAAATACGTTGAAGGATGGTGAAATGAGTAGGCCGCATGGTATTGGATGACCACGTCCCATCACAAAACATAGAGGTCAGAGGACCCTCCACTGTGCAATCCAGGATAGGCAGCAATCTGTGGCAGATCTGACAGAAGAGTACAGTGCTGGTACAGGTATGAGTGTTTTGGAGCACAGTGTTCAAAGGCCACTGTTGAATATGGAACTCCACGTCACACAACCCCTACATGTTCTTGTACTGACCCAATGACATCAGTTCTGATTGCTGTGGGCACAGCTTCACTGAGTTCTCACTGTGGACCTCGCGCATCAAATGAATCGCATTTCTTGTTACACCAGGTTGATGATTGGGTCCTTACACGCTGCACAGACGTGCAGTCCTGTGAGTCTGGTGAGGACAAAATTATGCTTTGGGGTACATTGACCTGGGCTTTGATGGGATCTGTGGTGGTAATTGAAGGCATCATGACTGCAGTGGACTACGTGAACATTATTTTGTACGACCTGCATCACTTGAAGTCTTCCCCTTTGGCAATGACATCTTCCAGCAGGATAACTGTCCCTGTTGCAAGGTCAGAATCGTGTGAGAGTGGCTTTAGGGGTATTATAGTGAACTCACATTGATGTCTTGGCCAGCAAGTGTGCCTGATCTGTTCCCATTGGAACACATCTTGGACACCAGCTGCCTGCCCTTAAACGACCATCTTACAGTTTGTGGGAACTACTTGATCTGTGCATGGGCATCTGGTGCCACATACTTTTTCGAATTCTGTAAAGGACTTGTAGAATCCATGCCAGACTGAATCTCTTTCATTGTGTGTGAAAAAAACACACTATTAAACAGGTGTTCATAATATTTTGGCTCATTAGGCTTTAATAAATCCAAAGATACATTTATTGTCATTGAAAACTTAGTCCTTTGTGTTCATATTAAGTACTATCACTCACTGTGAAACATGCCCCAAATTTTGAGTTGTCACAACGATTATATCAACAGCAGTGTGCTTTATCATGCATCTGCTTTGCAAGCATTACGTTAGTACTGCATTATCTGGTTGTTGCTTAATGTGCTGAGGGAAGATAACTGCAGCATCAGCAGTGTGAGAAATCATCATGCTCTCCCCCCCCCCCCCCTCTTGTCCTCTTCATCAGTTTCATCTTTTCTTTCTTGTAGGCTTTTGATTATTTCTTCATCTATTGAAGTTTGATCTGTATCACAGTTTTCCTCGTTCAGCCACTTAGCAACATAATCTTCATGAGTATCTCCTCCTCCTGGAAGCGTGTGGAACATGTCGGTGTACAAAGCGTCAACAACTGACAGTTTGAATTGACTGGCTCATGGCTGTTGCTCAGTACTGGCTCCAACTTAGCATCAGTGCATAATCATAGTTTTCTCCAGGTCTTCATTTTGGTAGTACCAGTCTCCACCTTCTTATGCCTCTGCTGTTTGGAAAACATCATGTAAGTTGATTTCTTTCCGCACCTTCAACATAGCCTCGCTAGAATCTTTTTCAGTTTTGTGTGGCAAGCGGACAAGAAGTCCGTGTTGATAGTGATGTTTTAATTTGATATCACAATTCCCTAATCAGTGGGCTAAAGCAGAGCTGTGAATTGAATGAAAGTGTGTTTCATCAGACTGTAGAGTCAAGCCAGAAGGATGACAGGAAGCACTGTCAGTTATAAGGATAGCTTTCAGAAGAATGTTTTTCTTCTTTAGCTCTTCTCTTGTGAATGGTGCAAATGAGATACTGAGATACTATTTCTGTCCATCCACGTGTTCTTCTCATGCATTGTTGCATTGGTAGTGTATTTTGATTACTTTTTTGAAAACATTGTAGATGTTGATTTCCCAGTCACCATGAACAGTAGTTTGACTCCCATTTGCATTCCAACACGCATCGTTTCTGTTGTTTGTGCACATGAACTTTTTCTTATTCTTGGCAGCTAATGTTTTTGAAGGAAGTATCTTGTAAAACAGGCTGGTTTCATCAGCATTGTACAGGGCATCAGAAGTTAAAATCTTCTTCCTCTGTTATCTTCCATATCTTGGTTACAAACCTACATGCATCTTTTTTGTTAGCTGAGCAAGTTTCCCCATTGACTGTCACGTGCTGCATGCCATGTCGGTCTTGCCAGTTTGATAGCCAACCCTGTCTTGCTGCAAACAAAGCTACTGCCATCAAGTTGTTTCTAAAATGCAACTGTTTTTCCCCCTATTATGGGGCCACTGAATGGAATTCCTTTACTGTGTTGTATGAACCAGTCAAGTTATTACTTCTCATTCTTTCATATAACCTCCCATTTACCCAGTTCGATCTCCACTTGTGTTGCATCCTGTTGAATAATGTCTTGTTTCATTTTTGCAGAAAACCTCAGTTCAACTTACCTAAAATTTAAAGGTTGTCCATAAGGTCTAGTGTAACATGATTCCTTTTAGAAGTGATGATACTGAACTGTAAAGAAAGCCACCATTTCAAGTATGTATAGAATTATTTAACACCATAATTAACAATATTGTCACACACGATAATGATTTGTTGTGCTTGTCATTTCTGTGTGAGCAACTAAATGCTGAATGTGGGTCAGATAACTGAGGGGAAAGGCCAGTAAGAGTTCAGTGTAGTTCAATAGGAAAGAGTTTGAGGGTGAGAGGAATATCTATAATGTAATTTTATAATTATAGTAGAATTACATTGGAGAAAATGGGAGAGAGGCCAGTTAAGTATGAGAGAATGAAAATACATACTGCACGTGGCAAAAAGAAACAGCTGCAGAGAAAATTGTAAGCAGTGAACTCCAGAGCAGCAGTAACCAAGAAAAGTAAAATCTTGAAATAAAGATGGACATGACAAAGTGAAGAAATATTAAAATTGTGATGGATAAGTCTGCAAGGAGGATGAGGGGAGAGGGGGAGGGGATTTGAATTGGGAGAGGGGGTAAGAGGGTTATTAACATAAAACATTTGCAGTTGGTAACCAAGCATTTGACAGGTAAGTCTTATTTCTGAAGTACTCACATAATCCAAAGTATGGAACGTCTGTCATCCCTGTAGTGCAGCTTGAACCTGAGGGTGGGATAACAAGAATGAGGCACATAGATGGGAGAAACAAGAACTGGGGATTGGCGGATAGTCACAGGAGTAGTGTGGTGCATGTGGCTATGCTGGGATAGTTTCCTGACTCATAAACAAGAAAAAAAAAATCATGTCAACATGGGATTTAAAATGTTTACAATAAGAGCTATCAGCCCTTTTTCAATATGAGATGTGTTTCACAGGAGCAAAGATGTAGTAGTGCTCATATCTTAAGGTACACATTTTAGAGCAAGTGTTTACTTCATGGTTTTTCTTGATTTGGCGTAAGGAACCGGTCTCCAAAGGTTTATAGACACATTTTTGAAATACCATGTATACAATGGCCTGTTGGGGAATTTAGTCTGGTGATCTCCAGTCAAATGGAAACTTCTGACAGAACAGTGTGGATGAAGTTTAATAGGTGTCAACTGAACTGATACAAGATGTGATAAAAAGTAATGGGAATTTTTAATTTAGTGGGTTGTGTTCATAGGATTTTCGATGTATTAATTTTTGTTGTTCATATACATTTTCTTGATGTACGTTTGCATTTTAGCTGTTTTGAATACTTAGTTTTTGACTGTTTTCAAGTACTCAGATAATTTTTTCTTTCGGTAAAGATGGTTCAAAGAATTTGCTTTAAAAAATGGAAGAAAAAGCAGCACCACATCCAAAATGTTAATTGTGTCTTTAGGCAAAACTACTAGGAGTAAGACAAAAGTTTATTGGTGGTATAAATGTTTAAGAGGTTTGAGAAGACCGTCGACCACCACCACCCTGGGCACCCTAGTGCAATTACTAACAATAATGTGGAAGAAGTAAAGACCCCCCTGTGGGTTCGGGGGTAAGAATAGGCCCACGGTATTCCTGCCTGTCGTAAGAGGCGACTAAAAGGAGTCTCAAACGTTTTGGCCTTGTGAGATGGTCCCCTAACGGGTTTGACCTCCATCCTTCTAAATTTTCCAAAGAGCAAGCCGATTTGGGAAGGGCGCCTTACAAGGAGCGATGTGTCCATCATGCATTACCATCTCTAGCCAGGTTTGTCGTCATCGCTTAGCAGTCCCGCTCACCTGCCATCTCTTGGGCGTGGATTTGTTCTTGGGTGCAGTTTATTGCAGTCTGCTATGCTGTGTCGCTTTATGCGCCAATGACGATATTGGACTACATCACCTGAAATCCAGCACGGTAGCCAGTCCGTTGTGGTGGGGCCGCCATGTACCCTGTTGGTTGTAGCCCCCTGACTACACAGGGATCGCTCTGCTGATGCCAGCGCCGTTCACTCCCCACGTATGCCAAGGAGTAGATGCCTATCTCCTTGGGGCATTGGGACTCCCGGCAATGGCCATCCTGCCAGGTGGTCGTTGCTGAGGCTGGGTGGCGCCCGTGGGGAGGGCCCTTGCTTGGAGTAGGTGGCATCAGGGCGGATGACCCGCAATGAAGCGTGGCGGCCAGCCGCCAGCAGTCTCTAAGTGTTCCAGGGCTCAATACAACGCAACTACATATGACCCCAAATCGTTCCCCTCCCTGGCTACACCATGGGAGGACCGAAAGACTAAGGATGCCAGCGAACCATACTCGCCCCGCTACCTGGTGTGTAAGAGAGCTGATGGTAAATCCTTTACATCCATGAAGCCTCAGTTCTTCGTCGAGCACTTAGAGGACAAGTTCGGGGAGGTGGAGGGCTTGTCCAAAATGCGCTCGGGCTCGGTTTTGATCAAATCGGCGTCCTCCGCTCAGTCCCGCCGGTTACTCGATTGTAACAAGCTGGGGGATGTTCCGGTTACAATCACGCCCCATAATAGTCTTAATATGGTCCAGGGCATAATACTCCATCAGGACCTTCTATTGCAGTCCGATGACGAGCTTCGTGCCAATTTAGAGCGGCGAGGTGTTCACTTCGTCCGGCGCGTACATCGTGGTCCAAGGGATAAGCAGGTTGCCACCGGTGCCTTCATCTTGGCCTTCGAGGGTGATACTTTACCTGAGAAGGTCAAGGTGATGGTCTATCGTTGTGACGTCAAGCCATATATCCCTCCCCCGATGCGGTGCTTTAAGTGCTGGAATTTCGGGCATATGTCTTCCCGCTGTACTTCCAGCCTCACATGTCGAGATTGTGGACGCCCATCACATCCCCATACTCCATGTGCTCCGCCTCCCATCTGTGTAAACTGCGGAGAGCACCACTCGCCTTGCTCGCCGGACTGCAGGATCTTCCAGAAAGAGCGCAAGATCATGGAGTATAAGACCCTGGACCGCCTGACATACACTGAGGCCAGGCAGAAGTTCGAACGCCTCCATCCTGTTCGAATGACTGCCTCTTACGCCGCAGCTACTACTGTTATGGCCCCATTAGCTCTCCCTCAGACTGCCACCTCTCAGAGCCGGAATGCTACACCTGCCCCCTTGATGGTGGGGGGCACTTCACTCCCTGCTGCTCCTGCACTACCTGCCTCAGGAGCAGCAACCCCCCCCAACCATCAGGGACATCAGTCCCCACTTCTAAGCTGGGGAAGCCTCAAACTTCCCCGGCTCGAATAGCACGTAAAGGGTCCCTTGGGTCCCTTCCTTCCCAGGTTTCCGCCTCTGTGAAGGGTGACGTCAGCCAATGGAAGAAAAGCAGACCAGCGGCTGGTCGCAGGGCTTCCCGCTCCTCCTCCGTCCCGAAGACTGACTCATTGGAGCCCTCCCAGCCAATGAAACCCAAGGACCAGAGAGACAAGACGAAGAAGACCTCTAAGGCCAAGGACCACGCGGTGGCATCCACCCCACTGCTCCCTACAGGCTCTGCGTCCGAGGATAAGGTGGAGATCCGGGTGTCCGCTGAGGACCTGGATCTCGCCGGACCCTCGGACACCATGGAAGCAGATTGTACTGGTCCTCCATCGGTGGCAGCAGGTGACCCAGTGGCGTGATCTGCCTCCTCGGCCCCTTCACGCCTTTTTCGGACATGGACAAAGCGATACTCCAGTGGAACTGCAGCGCTTTGTTCCACCACCTTGCTGAGCTTCGCCAACTCATCAGCAGTCACCCTTTCCTCTGCATTGCCCTACAGGAAACTTGGTTTCCGGCAATGCGGACCCCTGCCCTACGTGGGTATCGGGGTTATTACAAGAACCGGGCAGCTTATGAGAGGGTATCTGGTGGAGTCTGCGTCTACATCCTTAACTCTGTCTACAGCGAATGTGTACCTCTTCACACACCTTTAGAGGCTGTCGCTGTAAGGATGTGGACGCCTCAGCCTATTACTGTCTGCAGTTTGTATCTTCCGCCAGATGGTGATGTCTCGCGTCATGTGTTGGCTGCATTGATAGCACAACTGCCTCCTCCTTTTGTGTTACTGTGCGACTTTAACGCCCATAACCCCCCTGTGGGGTAGTGCCGCGATTACTGGCCGGGGTAGAGATGTCGAGACTCTTCTCTCGCAGCTTGACCTCTGCCTCTTAAACACGGGAGAGCCGACACATTTCAGCGTAGTCCATGGCACATTTTCGGCCATCGACCTTTCTATCTGCAGCCCCGGACTTTCACCATCCATCCACTGGAGTGTCCATGACGACTTATGTGGTAGTGACCATTTCCCCATCTTTCTGTCACTACCACAGCATCACTCTTCTGAACGCCCCTCCAGATGGGCTCTGAATAAGGCTGATTGGGGCTTGTTCTCCTCTCTCGCCACTATCGCACCTCCTTCCCCTGACACCATTGATGCGGTGGTTCAGTCGGTCACCACCGACATCGTTTCTGCGGCGGCATCTGCGATTCCCTGTTCATCCGGGTCCCCTCGGCGGTGGACTGTGCCTTGGTGGGCGCCCGAGATCGCAGAGGCGATTAGAGATCGCCGGCGGGCTCTTCAACACCATAAGCGGCACCCGTCCTTGGAGAACCTCATCGTTTTTAAACAGCTCCGTGCCCGTGCCCGACGCCTTATCCGCCAACGGAAGCAGGAGTGCTGGGAACGGTATGTTTCCACCATTGGCGTCCGTACCTCTGCATCGCAGGTTTGGGCTAAGATTAGGCGACTCCATGGCTATCGGCCGCCTGTCTCTGTCCCTGGGCTTTCGCTGAATGGAGTGGTGTGTACTGACTCCGACACGATTGCGGACCGGTTAGCAGCGCATTTTGCTCAGTGTTCCGCATCTACGAATTACCCACTGGCCTTCCGCTCCCGGAAAGAGCGGTTGGAAAGTTGGAGGCTTTCCTTTCACACGCGCCACGCGGAGTCGTACAATGCTCCTTTCAGCGACTGGGAATTCCAGAGTGCCCTATCTGCTTGCCCTGATACGGCTCCTGGGCCAGACCGCATCCACAGCCAGATGCTGAAACACCTCTCTGTGAATTGCCAGCGACGCCTCCTAGATGTTTTCAACCGCATCTGGGTTGAGGGTGTGTTCCCGTCTCAATGGCGAGAAAGCATTGTCCTCCCCGTGTTGAAACCTGGCAAGAACCCGCTGGAGGTGGACAGCTACCGCCCCATAAGCCTCACCAACGTTCTTTGCAAGTTGCTAGAACGTATGGTGAGCCGGAGGTTGAGTTGGCTCCTCGAGTCTCGAGGCCTTCTGGCTCCGTCTGAGGGTGGGTTCCGTAAAGGCCGCTCTGCCGTCGATAATCTGGTCTCCCTAGAGTCTGCCGTCTGTACAGCCTTTGCACGCCGCCAACATCTGGTTGCCGTCTTCTTCGACATGCGGAAGGCGTACGATACGACTTGGCGATATCACATCCTGGCCACACTTCATGGTTGGGGTCTTAGGGGCCCGCTCCTGATTTTTATTCAGAATTTTCTGTCGTCTCGTTCCTTCCGCGTGCAAGTTGCTGCGTCCCATAGTTCCTCCCGGGTCCAGGAGAACGGGGTCCCACAGGGGTCTGTCCTCAGTGTCTCCCTGTTTTTAATTGCGATCAATGGGCTCGCTGAGGCCGTGGGATCGTCCGTCGCAGCTTCGTTGTATGCAGACGACTTCTGCCTCTACTACAGCTCCGCTGGCATTGCAGTTGCTGAGCGCCAACTGCAGGGCGCTATCCGCAAGGCGCAGTCGTGGGCTGTAGCGCACGGCTTCCAGTTTTCGGCCGCTAAGACCTGCGTTGTGCATTTCTGCCGGCGTCGCACGGTTCACCCTGAGCCACGCCTTTTCCTTGACGGTGAACCTCTTGCTGTGGTAGAGACGCATCGGTTCTTGGGACTGGTATTTGATGCCCGGTTGACTTGGCTGCCTCATATTAGGCAGCTTAAACAAACATGCTGGCGGCATTTAAACGCTCTCCATTGCCTTAGCCACACCGGATGGGGTGCCGATCGGTCCACCCTTCTCCGGCTGTATCAAGCGCTGATCCAGTCCCGCCTTGATTATGGGTGTGTGGCTTATGGTTCGGCATCGCTATCAGCATTGCAATTGCTGGATCCCATCCATCACTGCGGGATCTGACTCGCCACAGGAGCATTTCGGACAAGCCCTGTTGACAGCTTACTTGTGGAGGCTGGTGTTCCTCCATTGCGGATCCGGCGCGAACGACTTCTGGCCGCTTATGCTGCCCACGTTTGTAGCTTGCCAGGGCATCCCAACTACCGTCTCCTGTTCCCGCACTCGATCGTCCATCTTCCAGACAGGCGGCCCCGGTCAGGGTGTACGATCGCGGTTCGCATCCGGGCTCTACTGTGTGGGATTGAGTTTTTTCCTCTCCCGCCTGTTTTCCGGGCCAATCTCCGTCTGCCCCCTTGGTGTGTGCGCCGACCATGCATTCGGCTGGATTTGGCACAGGGTCCGAAAGACTCGGTCCCTCCTCCGGCCCTCCGCCGCCGCTTTGTTTCTCTCCTTGCCGAGATTCCCGGATCTGCCGTGGCCTATACCGACGGTTCGATGGTCTCTGGTCGCACTGGTTACGCTCTTACTCTAGAGGATCATTGTGAACAACGGTTGCTGGCACCCGGGAACAGTGTATACACTGCCGAGTTGGTTGCCATCTATCACGCCCTAGAGTATATCCACTCCCACTCAGGTGAGTCCTTTGTCATCTGTAGTGACTCCCTGAGTGGTTTACGAGCTCTTGACCAGTGCTTTCCTCGTTCCCATCTGGTGATGGCCATCCACGAGTCACTCCATGCTCTTGCCCGTTGCGGCCGCTCCGTGGTCTTTGTTTGGACCCCAGGTCATGTCGGCATCCCGGGCAATGAGTGGGTTGACACGCTGGCTAAACAGGCAGTGAGTTCACCGGCTCTGGAACTCGGCCTTATGGAGTATGATCTCCTGTCGCTTTTGCGCCAGAAAGTGCTTGGTGCCTGGGGTGACGAGTGGCGCACCCTGCCCACGCCCAACAAACTTCGGGCAGTGAAGGAGACGACCGGTGTGTGGCGCTCCTCCATGCGGGCTTCTCGGAAGGACTCTGTCGTCCTCTGCCGGCTGCGCGTTGGCCACACGTGGCTGACGCACAGCCATTTGTTGCGCCGGGAGGACCCACCGCTATGTCGCTGCGGGGCAGCTCTGACGGTGGTCCACATTTTGGTGGACTGCCCGCTTTTAACAGGACTCAGGCAGACGTTTGCGCTGCCTGATACCCTCCCTGCCCTTTTATGTGATGACGTTGCTATGGCGGACCTCGTGTTGAGTTTTATTCGGGCAGGGGGTTTTTATCGTATGATTTGAGTGTTTGTCCTTTTATTTCCTGTATTGACTTGGGCCTTTGGCCTGTGGTTTTAAACTGTGGGTTTTAATGTCGTTTGGTGGTTGGCTTTTCCTTATTTTCATGGTCGGCCAACCACCTTCACACTCTGTGTGATTTTAGTTCCGTTTGTCTGGTCTTTGTCTGTCTTTCTTGTATTGTGTCGTCCCTTGTCTCAGTTCTCCGTTTTTAACGACTGACAGTTTTTATTTCGTGTGATTTTATTGTGGAACAAGGGACCGATGACCTTAGCAGTCTGGTCCCTTCAATCCCACACCCAACCAACCAACCAAGAAGTAAAGAAAATGGTTCTGGAAAATCACCGAATCACCATTAGAGGGGTTGTTTTCAGATGTTCTAGGCATGAAAGAGGCAGCAACCAAGTGTGTTCCAAAATTGTTGAATTTAGGTCAGAAACACATTCCGTAGACATACCCAAGAAAGTGTTGAATGTAGTCGACAATGATCCAGGACTTACGAAAGGTGACAAAGCATGGGTATATGGATATTACAATAAAACTAAGGCCCAGTCATCCCAATGGAAACTGCCTGAAGAGCCAAGACGAAAAAAAAAATTCAAGAAGTTCGATTACATGAAGATTATTCAGTTTCCTTTGATTACTTTGGCATAATCCTTCGCGAGCTCCTGTGTTATGGTTGTACAGTTAATAAGGTATGCTACCTGTAAGTTATGCACCATTTGCATGAAGCAGTCCAGAGAAAATGACCAGAATTGTCGCAATACCACTCAAGGAAATTAAATCAGTCATGCTCCTGCTCATGATTGTTTGTTTTTTGGCAAAAAAAACAAAACTGTTGTTGCCTCAGCCACTGTATTCACAGGACATGGCCCCTTGCAACTTCTGTCTATTACCGAGGCTGAAGAGAACCATGAAAGGACATTGTATTGCCACCGTTGATGAGATAAAAAGACTCACTGAAGGAGATAAACTCAATAATGGAAAGTGGGCTCCAGATTTGCTTCCTGGAGTGGAAAAATCACTGGTGCAAGTGTGTTACATCTGAGGTGGATTAGTCTGAAGGTGACAAAGTTGACAATGACTATGAATCAAGATTCATAAAGAAAAATAAAAACACGCGTTACTTTTTGATCACAGCTTGTATATCGGGTAAACAGGATCCACAACTGCCACACATTCTCTGAATTATAATATGTCATTAGATGAATTACCATTTATTTTATTTCCATTACAATACAGTTACTGCTGTAAAGCTGTATTAGTGTGTCAACATTTGCTCACTCTTTGACCCTTTGTTTAGTGCTGTGTGGTAAATATTATCTATTCCATTTTTGAAGATTATAGTCAGTCTAAAAAATATTTTATTTAGGTTCCATAAGGAATAGTTTTTAGTTACTGTGAGGAATAGGTGTTGAGGAGATAATTTGAATTGATATATGCAGTGTTGTTTTTTGATATGATTTACAAATCCTGCCAATGTTTTTCTCATTGTTCTAGGTATTTTTGATGGTCGCCCTGCAGATTATCTGTTCTTACTTCTTTTCAACTGGATATGTATTGTTATTGTAGCACTCATGGCTGATATTAATGTAAGTACAGTTATATTTCATAAGTTTTTGCATGGTATTGTGGAAATGTAAATTATAAAGTCCTGCAAAGAAATTAAAGAAATGTATGATGAAATAAAAGAAATTATTCAGATAGTGAAGGAAGACGAAAATTTTATAGTCGTGGGTGACTGGAATTGGGTAGTAGGAAAAGGGAGAGAAGGAAACATGGTAGGTGAGTATGGATTGGGGCTAAGAAATGAAAGAGGAAGCCGCCTGGTACAATTTTGCACAGAGCGCAATTTAATCATAGCTAACACTTGGTTCAAGAATCATAAAAGAAGGTTGTATACGTGGAAGAACCCTGGAGATACTAAAAGGTATCAGATAGATTATATAATGGTAAGACAGATTTAGGAACCAGTTTTTAAATTTTAGGACATTTCCAGGGACAGATGTGGACTGACCACAATCTATTGGTTATGAACTGTAGGTTAAAACTGAAGAAACTGCAAAAAAGGTGGGAATTTAAGGAGATAGGACGTGGATAAAGTGAAAGAACCAGAGGTCGTACAGAGTTTCAGGGAGAGCATAAGGGAACAATTGACAGGAAGGGGGAAAAGAAATACAGTAAAAGAAGAATGGGTAACATTGATAGATGAAATAGTGAAGGCAGCAGAGGATCAAGTAGGTAAAAAGACGAGGGCTTGTAGAAATCCTTAGGTAACAGAAGAAATATTGAATTTAATTGATGAAAGGAGAAAATATAAAAATGCAGTAAATGAAGCAGGCAAAAAGGAATACAAACGTCTCAAAAATGAGATCGACAGGAAGTGCAAAATGGCTAAGCAGGGATGGCTAGAGTACAAATGTAAGGATGTAGAGTCTTATCTCACTAGGGGTAAAATAGATACTGCCTACAGGAATATTAAAGAGACCTTCAGAGAAAATAGAAACACTTGTATGAATATCAAGAGGTCAGATCGAAACCCAGTTCTAAGCAAAGAAGGGAAAGCAGAAAGGTGGAGGAAGTATATAGAGGATCTATACAAGGGCGATGTACTTCAGGACAATATTATGGAAATGGAAGAGGGTGTAGACGAAGATGAAATGGCAGAAACGATACTGCATGAAGAGTTTGACAGAGTAATGAATCACCCAAGTCGAAACAAGGCCCTGGGAGTAGACAACATTCCATTGGAACTACTGATGGCCTTGGGAGAGCGAGTCCTGACAAAACTATACCATCTGGTGAGCAAGGTGCATGAGACAGGTGAAATAACCTCAGACTTCAAGATGAATATATTAATGCCAATCGCAAAGAAAGATGATGCTGACAGATGTGGAAATTACCGAACAATCAGTTTAATAAGTCACAGATGCAAAATACTAACGCAAATTCTTTACAGACGAATGGAAAAACTGGTAGAAGCCGACCTCTTGGATTCCGTAGAAACGTTGGAACACGTCAGGCAATATTGACCCTACAACTTATCTTAGAAGCTAGATTAAGGAAAGGCAAACCTATGTTTCTAGCATATGTGGACTTAGAGAAAGCTTGTGACAATGTTGACTGCAATACTCCCTTTCAAATTCTGAAGGTGGCAGGGGTAAAATACAGGGAGCGAAAGGCTATTTACAATTTGTACAGAAACCAGATGGCAGTTACAGTTGAGACATGAAAGGGAAGCAGTGGTTGGGAAGGGAGTGAGACAGGGTTGTAGTCTCTCCCCGATGTTATTCAATCTATATATTGAGCAAGCAGTGACGGAAACAAAAGAAAAATTCATAGGTATTAAAATCCATGGAGAAGAAATAAAAACTTGGAGGTTTGCCGATGACCTTGTAATTCTGTCAGAGACAGCAAAGGACTTGAAAGAGCAGTTGAACGGAATGGACACTGTCTTGAAAGGAGGGTATAAGATGAACATCAACAAAAGCAAAACGAGGATAATGGAATGTAGTCGAATTAAGTCGGATGATGCTGAGGGAATTAGATTAGGAAATGAGACACTTAGTGAGGTAAGAGAGTTTTGCTATTTGGGGAGCAAAATAACTGATGACGGTCGAAGTAGCGAGGATATAAAATGTAGACTGGCAATGACAAGGAAAGTGTTTCTGAAGAAGAGATATTTGTTAACATAGAGTATAGATTTGTCAGGAAGTCGTTTCTGAAAGTCTTTGTATGGAGTGTAGCCGTGTAGGGAAGTGAAACATGGACGATAAATACTTTGGACAAGAGGAGAATAGATGCTTTTGGAATGTGGTGCTACAGAAGAATGCTGAGGATTTGATAGGTAGACCACATAACTCAAGAGGAGGTATCGCAAAGAATTGGGCAGAAGAGGAGTTTGTGGAGGGATCGATTGGTAGGGCATGTTCTGAGGCATCAAGGAATAACCAATTTTGCATTGGAGGGCAGCATGGAGGGTAAAAATCTTAGAGAGAGACCAAGAGATGAATACACTAAGGAAATTCAGAAGGATGTAGGTTGCAGTAGGTACTGGGAGATGAAGAAGCTTGCACAGGATATAGTAGCACGGAGAGCTGCATCAAACCAGTCTCAGGACTGAAGACAACAACAACAAAAACATCAACAGCAACAGCAACAAACTCCTTATTTTGCAGTTGCTTTTCTTTCAAAACAAAGAAATTGGTTGATGAGCCATGTTCAGATGAAGGGTTGGGATTATATATGTGGGTCAGCTTTTAACAAATTATGAACTACATATCCCATGGGTGCTCATGTAAAATCCCAGAGCTGCCACACTGTTGCTCACTGTTTGCAGCAGTCTGAGGTGAATGTGTTGCAGGTTTGAAATAATGTAGCTTCTGCATGGCACTCAGGAGGAAAATTGAACTGATTGACAGTTAACATCATTTTGTGTATTAAATGGAATGCTGTCAATGGATGGGACTCTGGGATATGATGCAATGTAAACATGAGTAAATGATGATCTTGCCCATTGAAATGGCATTGACCAACTGAATTCTGCACTGGGTACCAAGTTAGCACAAACTCGGCTCGGGTGCTCTCTATTGCAAATGGAGCTGACAACAAACACTCTAGATTGGCAGCTGCAAGTGTAGATATCTGCAACACACACCACCAGGAAGAACTCCCACTTTGCAAGCCATGCTGCTTGTGCTCCCTCCTGAGAGCCAGTTGCCACAGATTTCTACGAGACTGCTTCCTGTAAGATCTTAACAAGACTTCTTGTTCATGAAATAAAAAAGTTATCATAATTACGCAAATTTGTCACATTTGAAGGGCCTTTGAAATATTTTGGCTTAAATGATCAGCCCATCCATGAGAGTTTAAATAAAATCGTTGTTGTCCAAACCAATCACTTGAAATCCCTCCCCCCTTCCATAGTGCTCAGAGACATTTGACTGTCCCCCCCTGACCTCTCTCCCCCCCTGACCTCTCTCCCCCCCTGACCTCTCTCCCCCCCCTGACCTCTCTCCCCCCCCTGACCTCTCTCCCCCCCCTGACCTCTCCCCCCCCTGACCTCTCTCCCCCCCTGACCTCTCTCCCCCCCCTGACCTCTCTCCCCCCCCTGACCTCTCTCCCCCCTGACCTCTCTCCCCCCTGACCTCTCTCCCCCCTGACCTCTCTCCCCCCTGACCTCTCTCCCCCCTGACCTCTCTCCCCCCTGACCTCTCTCCCCCCTGACCTCTCTCCCCCCTGACCTCTCTCCCCCCTGACCTCTCTCCCCCCTGACCTCTCTCCCCCCTGACCTCTCTCCCCCCTGACCTCTCTCCCCCCTGACCTCTCTCCCCCCTGACCTCTCTCCCCCCTGACCTCTCTCCCCCCTGACCTCTCTCCCCCCTGACCTCTCTCCCCCCTGACCTCTCTCCCCCCTGACCTCTCTCCCCCCTGACCTCTCTCCCCCCTGACCTCTCTCCCCCCTGACCTCTCTCCCCCCTGACCTCTCTCCCCCCTGACCTCTCTCCCCCCTGACCTCTCTCCCCCCTGACCTCTCTCCCCCCTGACCTCTCTCCCCCCTGACCTCTCTCCCCCCTGACCTCTCTCCCCCCTGACCTCTCTCCCCCCTGACCTCTCTCCCCCCTGACCTCTCTCCCCCCTGACCTCTCTCCCCCCTGACCTCTCTCCCCCCTGACCTCTCTCCCCCCTGACCTCTCTCCCCCCTGACCTCTCTCCCCCCTGACCTCTCTCCCCCCTGACCTCTCTCCCCCCTGACCTCTCTCCCCCCTGACCTCTCTCCCCCCTGACCTCTCTCCCCCCTGACCTCTCTCCCCCCTGACCTCTCTCCCCCCTGACCTCTCTCCCCCCTGACCTCTCTCCCCCCTGACCTCTCTCCCCCCTGACCTCTCTCCCCCCTGACCTCTCTCCCCCCTGACCTCTCTCCCCCCTGACCTCTCTCCCCCCTGACCTCTCTCCCCCCTGACCTCTCTCCCCCCTGACCTCTCTCCCCCCTGACCTCTCTCCCCCCTGACCTCTCTCCCCCCTGACCTCTCTCCCCCCTGACCTCTCTCCCCCCTGACCTCTCTCCCCCCTGACCTCTCTCCCCCCTGACCTCTCTCCCCCCTGACCTCTCTCCCCCCTGACCTCTCTCCCCCCTGACCTCTCTCCCCCCTGACCTCTCTCCCCCCTGACCTCTCTCCCCCCTGACCTCTCTCCCCCCTGACCTCTCTCCCCCCTGACCTCTCTCCCCCCTGACCTCTCTCCCCCCTGACCTCTCTCCCCCCTGACCTCTCTCCCCCCTGACCTCTCTCCCCCCTGACCTCTCTCCCCCCTGACCTCTCTCCCCCCTGACCTCTCTCCCCCCTGACCTCTCTCCCCCCTGACCTCTCTCCCCCCTGACCTCTCTCCCCCCTGACCTCTCTCCCCCCTGACCTCTCTCCCCCCTGACCTCTCTCCCCCCTGACCTCTCTCCCCCCTGACCTCTCTCCCCCCTGACCTCTCTCCCCCCTGACCTCTCTCCCCCCTGACCTCTCTCCCCCCTGACCTCTCTCCCCCCTGACCTCTCTCCCCCCTGACCTCTCTCCCCCCTGACCTCTCTCCCCCCTGACCTCTCTCCCCCCTGACCTCTCTCCCCCCTGACCTCTCTCCCCCCTGACCTCTCTCCCCCCTGACCTCTCTCCCCCCTGACCTCTCTCCCCCCTGACCTCTCTCCCCCCTGACCTCTCTCCCCCCTGACCTCTCTCCCCCCTGACCTCTCTCCCCCCTGACCTCTCTCCCCCCTGACCTCTCTCCCCCCTGACCTCTCTCCCCCCTGACCTCTCTCCCCCCTGACCTCTCTCCCCCCTGACCTCTCTCCCCCCTGACCTCTCTCCCCCCTGACCTCTCTCCCCCCTGACCTCTCTCCCCCCTGACCTCTCTCCCCCCTGACCTCTCTCCCCCCTGACCTCTCTCCCCCCTGACCTCTCTCCCCCCTGACCTCTCTCCCCCCTGACCTCTCTCCCCCCTGACCTCTCTCCCCCCTGACCTCTCTCCCCCCTGACCTCTCTCCCCCCTGACCTCTCTCCCCCCCTGACCTCTCTCCCCCCCTGACCTCTCTCCCCCCCTGACCTCTCTCCCCCCCTGACCTCTCTCCCCCCTGACCTCTCTCCCCCCTGACCTCTCTCCCCCCTGACCTCTCTCCCCCCTGACCTCTCTCCCCCCTGACCTCTCTCCCCCCCTGACCTCTCTCCCCCCCTGACCTCTCTCCCCCCCTGACCTCTCTCCCCCCCTGACCTCTCTCCCCCCCTGACCTCTCTCCCCCCCTGACCTCTCTCCCCCCCTGACCTCTCTCCCCCCCTGACCTCTCTCCCCCCCCTGACCTCTCTCCTCCCCCCTGACCTCTCTCTCCCCCCTGACCTCTCTCTCCCCCCTGACCTCTCTCTCCCCCCTGACCTCTCTCTCCCCCCTGACCTCTCTCTCCCCCCTGACCTCTCTCTCCCCCCTGACCTCTCTCTCCCCCCTGACCTCTCTCTCCCCCCTGACCTCTCTCTCCCCCCTGACCTCTCTCTCCCCCCTGACCTCTCTCTCCCCCCTGACCTCTCTCTCCCCCCTGACCTCTCTCTCCCCCCTGACCTCTCTCTCCCCCCTGACCTCTCTCTCCCCCCTGACCTCTCTCTCCCCCCTGACCTCTCTCTCCCCCCTGACCTCTCTCTCCCCCCTGACCTCTCTCTCCCCCCTGACCTCTCTCTCCCCCCTGACCTCTCTCTCCCCCCTGACCTCTCTCTCCCCCCTGACCTCTCTCTCCCCCCTGACCTCTCTCTCCCCCCTGACCTCTCTCTCCCCCCTGACCTCTCTCTCCCCCCTGACCTCTCTCTCCCCCCTGACCTCTCTCTCCCCCCTGACCTCTCTCCCCCCCTGACCTCTCTCCCCCCTGACCTCTCTCTCCCCCCTGACCTCTCTCCCCCCCTGACCTCTCTCCCCCCCCTGACCTCTCTCCCCCCCTGACCTCTCTCCCCCCCTGACCTCTCTCCCCCCCTGACCTCTCTCCCCCCCCTGACCTCTCTCCCCCCCTGACCTCTCTCCCCCCCCTGACCTCTCTCCCCCCCCCTGACCTCTCTCCCCCCCCTGACCTCTCTCCCCCCCCTGACCTCTCTCCCCCCCCTGACCTCTCTCCCCCCCCTGACCTCTCTCCCCCCCCTGACCTCTCTCCCCCCCTGACATCTCTCCCCCCCCTGACCTCTATCCCCCCCTGACCTCTATCCCCCCTGACCTCTATCCCCCCCTGACCTCTATCCCCCCCTGACCTCTCTCCCCCCCTGACCTCTCTCCCCCCTGACCTCTCTCCCCCCTGACCTCTCTCCCCCCCTGACCTCTCTCCCCCCCTGACCTCGCTCCCCCCCTGACCTCGCTCCCCCCCTGACCTCGCTCCCCCCCTGACCTCGCTCCCCCCCTGACCTCGCTCCCCCCCTGACCTCGCTCCCCCCCTGACCTCGCTCCCCCCCTGACCTCGCTCCCCCCCTGACCTCTCTCCCCCCTGACCTCTCTCCCCCCCTGACCTCTCTCCCCCCCTGACCTCTCTCCCCCCCTGACCTCTCTCCCCCCCTGACCTCTCTCCCCCCCTGACCTCTCTCCCCCCCTGACCTCTCTCCCCCCCTGACCTCTCTCCCCCCCTGACCTCTCTCCCCCCCTGACCTCTCTCCCCCCCTGACCTCTCTCCCCCCCTGACCTCTCTCCCCCCCTGACCTCTCTCCCCCCCTGACCTCTCTCCCCCCCTGACCTCTCTCCCCCCCTGACCTCTCTCCCCCCCTGACCTCTCTCCCCCCCTGACCTCTCTCCCCCCCTGACCTCTCTCCCCCCCTGACCTCTCTCCCCCCCTGACCTCTCTCCCCCCCTGACCTCTCTCCCCCCCTGACCTCTCTCCCCCCCTGACCTCTCTCCCCCCCTGACCTCTCTCCCCCCCTGACCTCTCTCCCCCCCTGACCTCTCTCCCCCCCTGACCTCTCTCCCCCCCTGACCTCTCTCCCCCCCTGACCTCTCTCCCCCCCTGACCTCTCTCCCCCCCTGACCTCTCTCCCCCCCTGACCTCTCTCCCCCCCTGACCTCTCTCCCCCCCTGACCTCTCTCCCCCCCTGACCTCTCTCCCCCCCTGACCTCTCTCCCCCCCTGACCTCTCTCCCCCCCTGACCTCTCTCCCCCCCTGACCTCTCTCCCCCCCTGACGTGTCTCCCCCCCGGACGTGTCTCCCCCCCCCCCCGGACGTGTCTCCCCCCCCCCCCGGACGTGTCTCCCCCCCCCCCCCCCGGACGTGTCTCCCCCCCCCCCATCTTGCGCATGGACTGCTCAGTTTGTGTATTTTGCTCATTTTTTTCATAGTTCCACACAACTTCCTCCTATTTTCTCGCTTGATCTGTGTTGAGTTTTTCAAGGCGTATCCACTGTGCCAACTTATTATAACTAAAGCTGAGGGGGGTGCGATGGGGAGGTTTCCTTGTTAGAAGGCAAACTGAAGAAATAAAAATTTAAAATGGAAACACCAAGCAGAAATACCAGCAGTGTAAGAAAAGAAAGATTGCTCCTTAGGACAAAAGAAGACATGAAAAGTTGCAGACAGGCCTGTCTGCAATTTCACACGTCTTCTTTACAGTAGGTAGCAATCTGTCTTTCCCTACATTGTTCAAACACAAATTTAAATTTATAGATTTGGCGTATTTAGAAAAAGCTTTTGAGTGTGTTGACTGGAATAGTCTTTTGGAATTCTGAAACTTGCAGAGGTAAAATTCAGGAAGCAAAAGGTATTAATGACTTGTATAGAACCCACTCTACAATGACAAGAGTAAAAGTGCGTGAATGGGAAGCATTGGTTGAGAACAGTGAGTCAGGGTTTTAGAGTATCACCAATGTTGTTCAATCTGTATATTGAGCAAACAATGAAGGAAACCAAGGAGTAATATGGAAAGGGAATTAAAAATTCAGGGAGAAGAAATGAATTTTTGACGTTTGCCGTTGACTGTGGTTCTGTCAGAGAGAGCAAAGAGCAGTTGAACATCATGAAAGGTCACTTGGAAAGACGTTATAAGGTGAATATCAAAAAAGTAAAACTACAGTAAAGGAGTCTAGTAAAATTAAATTGGTTGATGCTGAGAAATAAGATACGGACATCACACACTAAAAATATTACTTAATTTTGTTTGAGCAGCAAAACAACGGGCTCTTGTTTAAGTAGAGTGCATAAAAGTGCAGGCTGGCAATACTAAGAAAATTTTTTCTGAAGTTGTTTGTCTATTGTGTAGAGGTCTAAGTGAATAAGAGAAAAGAGATCTGCAGGTGCCTTATCTGCAACCACAGCTCTTTCACATCATTTGTATCCACGAATATAAATAATCAATCTGCAGAAATCATAAGGTAGGATGCTTCAGGGTACTCACTGGACTGGATTTTCATCTGGTAAAGTTGGACCTTATACTTCACATTACGTAGACTACTAAGGAAGGAGGCCAATCATGACCGTTTCTTAATACAACAAATCCTGTTTTAGTAAGTTTCATACCCTACAAATTTGTATCGAAATTAGTGGAATTAATTTTCTGAAAACATTTTTGTAATATTGAGAAGTCAAAAATGTGTTAATACTCGTCATAGCATTTTTATATGGTAAGTTGATCATCTAGTTTATCAAAATCTCACAAATTCACCACAATTTTGTCAGTAGTGAAATCTTTTGTCTTACACAATTGTGAAAAATAAAGGCCGTAAATAATTAACAAAAATCTGGGAGTTGTGCACTGAGTAATGATGGGGATCTTCCCCCTAACCCTTCGAACTTTGGTCATCTCTACGATTTGCACAACTTCTTAATACATTATATTGCTTATGCAAGTGTATAGTATCTGTTCTCTTGTCTGTATTGTAGATATCCTAGCAAATGTTTCTAAAAGTTTGATTGTTAATATAATGCTTTATAATTACAATTCCAGCTCCTTATGGTTTCCATGGTCCTCAGTGTTCTGTATGTTTGGTGCCAGCTAAACAAAGACGTCATAGTCAGCTTTTGGTTTGGAACTCGCTTCAGAGCTACATATTTACCATGGGTCCTCTTTGCCTTTCATCTTATTATTTCTGGAGGGTAAGCACAATTAGCTATACAAAAAAGTTATTAGATTAAGAGAGAGTAGTAATATTACTTATGACACAAAAAAGTAATCTGTTGCATTAGGACCTTAGCTGTTTGTAAATTGAAGCAGGAGTTCCTTGTAACTGAAACCAGCTTTCTTATTGTACCAAATGATAGCTGGACACATTGAAGTGAGCCAGTGACTGAAAAGGGGTGCTTGAACTTATAGGGAAGTGTTACAGCAGCTGGAGTGGATTCTGTTTTGTTCGTTGGTGAGAGGACTGGAATTAGAATAAGGTGTTTTCAGTCTTGTGTGGCTAATTGAGGAGGTGCGTGGGTGAGAATTGGTTCCAAGGTTTAGAAAGCTGACAGTGGCTGGGACAGTGGTGTGCCGATCTTATGCCCTTCCACACCTCACCAGTGATGACCCAGGGAGAGGATGATATGGCGGCTGGTTGATACCACCATCCTCGTGGCTCGGTTTTGGAGTCAGGATTTTTTAAAATGTGGTGTCCTTTATCAGATTTCCTGCTTCAGTCAACTTATCCCTTTAAGTTTTTCATTTTGCTTTAATTATATTTGCTTAGGTAATTTCAATGGTGTAGATACCCATAATGTAATTTTTTCTTTAATTCTGAAATTTACTGTTGATAATTGTGTTGTGCATTTTCTAGAATGCATATGGAAGTATACTCACATTCTAAACATTTAATAGTTATTGCAATACAAACCTGTACTCAAAGATTTTTGATGAAAACATTAAACTCACCTGTAGTGATAAACTTAATATTGCCCAATTTAATTTGAGTAACTATGCATTACAACCAAACTGGCAAAGTGAGTAAAATAAGTGAAATACGTTGATTTAAAACAGAATCCCCAAAATCTATAGTTCACTTATGACAATGTTTGCATTTCCCTGACCTTGCATAATATGTAGTGGCCTCAAAATCATGGCGTTGTTGTTAAATCCAGTGGATTTGTAGGAACAGAAGCCATTAAAACTGTTCTGTGTGAAAAGTTAATAGCATTGGGCAAATGGCTTACGTGTCTCAGTACTGACAAGCTGACATACAAGATGTCGTTTGTCTGTGAGTGTCCAACATAAAAGCATTGAGTTGGCAGCAGGTGTGCACACACAGAAAAGAAATTTGCTAGCTTTCGGAATCATTTGATTTTTTATGTACCCCATCACCATGACTTACGTAATTGGTTTATGCAAATAAGGAAGCAGAAAAAATAAGGCTGTGCAAAATATATGTGGGGACTTCAAAAATTCAACTTATGTTGACATAAGTATACCAGGGAGATGATTTCATACAGGATGTTGTTTTTTACACATTAACAGACTGGGAAAAGCCTTTCTTAGTCATAAGATCTTGAATATCATCCATGTGAAATGAAATGTGCAGCAAGGCTTTAAGCAAATTGTAGCTTTGAAAGGCGTGAAAGGTGTGTGTGTGTGTGTGTGTGTGTGTGTGTGTGTGTAATTTAATTTAATTTGCAATGTGGAACAAATTGTTATTTACTGACAAGTCAAAGAATGCAAAGTAGGACTCTGTATATGAGTGTCAGACAGAAAAAATGGAGTTGAAAATGATTTTTGATGACTTTTTTAAAAATATTGAGATCCAAGGTTTTCATGTTCCCCATTAATAATAATTATCTCCTTTGTTGTTGTTGTTGTTGTTGTTGTTGTTGTGGTGGTGGTGGTGGTGGTGGTGGTGGTGGTGGTGGTGGTCTTCAGTCCTGAGACTGGTTTGATGCAGCTCTCCCTCCTAATCTACCCTGTGCAATCTCCTTCATCTCCCAGTACCTACAACAACCTACATCCTTCGGAATCTGCTTAGTGTATTCATCTCTTGGTCTCCCTCTACAATTTTTACCCTCCACGCTGCCGTCCAATGCTAAATTTGTGATCCCCTGATGCCTCACGACATGTCCTACCAATTGATCCCTTCTTCTAGTCAAGTTGTGCCACAAACTTCTCTTTTCCCCAATCCTATTCAACACCTCCTCATCAGTTATGTGATCTACCCATCTAATCTTCAGCATTCTTCTGTAGTACCACATTTCGAAAGCTTCTATTCTCTTCTTGTCCAAACTATTTATCGTCCATGTTTCACTTCCATACATGGCTACACTCCATACAAATACTTTCAGAAACGACTTCCTTACACTTAAATCTATACTTGATGTTAACAAATTTCTCTACTTCAGAAACACTTTCCTTGTCATTGCCAGTTTACATTTTATATTCTCTCTACTTCGACCATCATCAGTTATTTTGCTCCTCAAATAGCAAAACTCCTTTACTGCTTTAAGTATCTCATTTCCTAATCTAATTCCCTCAGCATCACCCGATTTAATTTGACTACATTCCATTATCCTCGTTTTGCTTTTGTTGATGTTTATCTTGTATCCTCCTTTCAAGATTCTGTCCATTCCATTCAACTGCTCTTCCAAGTCCTTTGCCGTCTCGGACAGAATTACAATGTCATCGGCGAACCTCAAAGTTTTTACTTCGTCTCCATGAATTTTAATACCTACTACAAATTGTTCTTTTGTTTCCTTTACTGCTCACTCAGTATACAGATTGAATAACATTGGGGAGAGGCTACAACCCTGTCTTACTCCCTTCGCAACAACTGCTTCCCTTTCATGCCCCTCGACACTTGTAACTGCCATCTGGTTTCTGTACAAATTGTAAATAGCCTTTCGCTCCCTGTATTTTACCCCTGCCACCTTTAGAATTTGAAAGAGAGTATTCCAGTCAACATTGTCGAAAGCTTTCTGTAAGTCAACGAATGCTAGAAACATAGGTTTGCCTTTCCTTAATCTTTCATCTAAGATAAGTCGTAGGGTCAGTATTGCCTCACGTGTTCCAACATTTCTGTGGAATCCAAACCGGTTTTTCCATTTGTCTGTAAATAATTTGCGTTTGTATTTTGCAGCTGTGACTTATTAAACTGATAGTTCAGTAATTTTCACGTCTGTCAACACCTGCTTTCTTTGGAATTATTATAGTCTTCTTGAAGTTTGAGGGTATTCCGCCTGTCTCATACATCTTGCTCACCAGATGGTAGAGTTTCGTCAGGACTCACTCTCCCAAGGCCGCCAGTAGTTCTAATGAAATGCTGTCTGCTCCCGGGGCCTTGTTTTGACTCAGGTCTTTCAGTGCTCTGTCAAACTGTTCACACACTATCGTATATCCCATTTCATCTTCATCTATATCCTCTTCCATTTCTATAATATTGTCCTCAAGTACATCGCCCTTGTATAGACCCTCTATATACTCCTTCCACCTTTCTGCTTTGCCCCTCTTTGCTTAGAACTGGGTTTCCATCTGAGCTCTTCATATTTATACAAGTGGCTCTCTTTTCTCCAAAGGTCTCTTTAATTTTCCTGTAGGCTGTATCTATCTTACCCCTTAGTGAGATAAGCCTCTACATCCTTACATTTGTCCTCTAGCCATCCCTGCTTAGCCATTTTGCACTTCCTATCGATCTCATTTTTGGGACGTTTGTATTCCTTTTTGCCTGCTTCATTTACTGAATTTTTATATTTCCTCCTTTCATCTATTAAATTCAATATTTCTTCTGTTACCCAAGGATTTCTACTAGCCCTCGTCTTTTTACCTACTTGATCCTCTGCTGCCTTCACTACTTCATCTCTCAGTTACGCATTCTTCTTCTACTTTCCCTCCCTCATTCCTGTCAATTGTTCCCTTATGCTCTCCCTGAATGTCTGTACAACCTCTGGTTTAGTCAGTTTATCCACGTCCCATCTCCTTAAATTCCCACCTTTTTGCAGTTTTTTTCAGTTTTAACCTACAGTTCATAACCAATAGATTGTGGTCAGTCCACATCTGTCCCTGGAAATGTCCTAAAATTTAAAAACTGGTTCCTAAATCTGTCTTACCATTGTATAATCTATCTGATACCTTTTAGTATCTCCAGGATTCTTCCATGTATACAACGTTCTTTTATGATTCTTGAACCAAGTGTTAGCTATGATTAAGTTGTGCTCTATGCAAAATTCTACTAGGCGGCTTCCTCTTTCATTTCTTAGCCCCAATCCATATTCACCTACTACATTTCCCTCTCTTCCTTTTCCTACTGTCGAATTCCAGTCACCCATGACTATTAAATTTTCGTCTCCATTCACTACCTGAATTATTTCTTTTTATCTCATCATACATTTCTTCAATTTCTTCGTCATCTGCAGAGCTAGTTTGCATATAAACTTGTACTACTGTAGTAGGCATGGGCTTCGTTTCTATCTTAGCCTTTATAATATGTACACTATGCTGTTTGTAGTAGCTTATCCGCACTCATATTTTTTTGTTCATTATTAAACCTACTGCTGCATTACCCTTATTTGATTTTGTATTTATAACCCTGTATTCACCTGACCAGAAGTCTTGTTCCTCCTGCCACCGAAATTCACTAATTCCCACTATATCTAACTTTAACCTATCCATTTCCCTTAATAAATTTTCTAACCTATCTGCCCGATTAAGGGATCTGACATTGCATGCTCCGATCCATTGAATGCCAGTTTTCTTTCTCCTGATAACGACGTCCTCTTGAGTAGTCCCCGCCCGGCGATCCGGATGGGGGACTATTTTACCTCCGGAATATTTTACCCAAGATGACGCCATCATCATTTAACCATACAGTAAAGCTGCATCTCCTTTAGGAAATGTAAAAATACAAAAATTACCAGGTACACAGGACTGGCAGAAATCGCTCATATGGTATTAAATATATAAAAATGAGCATAATTGTGGGATTTGGATTAGAATGCTTACTTTAATAGTAAAATAAGTACTACAAAACAGATCATACAGGCTAAAACAGCAGTATGTAAAAGGCACATAGGTGCTCCAAATAACTACAAGGCAGGGTGGAAAGTCATCAGACCAGTGAATTCTTCCAACTGGGTCTGTCAAACACCGCTTGATCCAGGAGAGTTAAATGACTACTTTGTCACATCAGTCAGAGAAAAAGACAATATTAAAACAACAGTCATGTCTGCAAGGGATCTGTGTGGTCCCCAGTTGCCTGAAAGGGCTTTGTTTCATTGGAATAAAATCATGCCTGATAACGTCTGTAAAACTATTTCCAAAGCATCTAATTCCAAAAGTATGGACTGTGGCTGGATGTCTTATGTTGTTAAACAAATAGATCACTTGATAAGCAAGCCACTAAGTTTTGTTTGTAATAAATGTTGAATATTTATTTTTTCCAGGATTCACTCAAAAATCTCAATCTATCCTCATTTTCAAAACGGGTCATAAGCAAATCCTCCAGATCTACCAACCAGTTTATATTGTGCCAGTATTCTAAAAAATATTTGAATCATTCATGTACATTCAATTAACCCTGGAGTGTATAGAGGTTTTTGCTAGGGAACACTGCTTTTTCTCAGATTGTTGGCACACTTGCTATTCCTCTATTGTGGTCTCGGCTACCGACTGTTGTAGTTAGTTTCACTCTGTTGCTTTCTGGTGCCTGTGGTTCCATGAATCTGTTGGCAGAATGCTATTGGTGTACAAAGTACTCTGCAGGTTTGATCCTGTAAGTAAATACATAGTTGATATGTATGTTCAAACATGTGTAGATATTTATATCAGATTGGTTGTTTGAAAAAGCTAATTAGTTTGTTATTTATTCAGGGAAATGACACCAGAAGTAGTAGCCAAAATTCCGCAGGAGTTGTCAGATTATAAACTCTGCAGCAGTGGGATTGGGATGACGAGGTGGAAGTAATTCAATAAAGTGAGCATGGCAGTGATTTTGAACAAGACACACTATCTGTTACTAAAGGTGGCAATAGTGATTCAAAAGAAAAGTAAATGTGGAGTTTTTTATTGGAAGAGATAATGTTACCAAGTGGAGAAAAACTGAATACTTTACCCCCAGGATGTGATGTGATGGAAAGGACACAAGAGATGAAAGTGGAAAACGGACAAACTAGATGCCATTCATCCTGTCTTGCAGCCATTTGTTCTCAATGGCAGAAATTTGTACAGCCTCGGGCCGTATGTGACTATTGATGAGAAATTCTGTGGGGCTGCAATGTGATACAGAATATTCCCAATAAGCACGCAAAATATGGACTCAAGATCTTTCCTATGTCCAAAACAGAAACATTTTTACTTGTAATTCATGCATCTTTTACATATAGCTTGGAAGTATACTGGGGAAAACAAGAGGGTGGCCCATATCAGACCCCAAACAAGCCAAGCAAGATAATACTGCACCTGATTCCTGATGTCAAAGGTGGCGATAGGAATGTCACATTTACATTATTATTATTATTATTATTATTATTATTATTATTATTATTATTACATATCTGCTAAAGAAGCAGCTCACTTGTGTTGGTACACTGAAGGACAGAAGAGAGATACTTGTTGAATTCCAGGAAGGCAAAAATCAAAAAGTTGGGTCTTTACTTTTTGGATTTCAAAGACGTCATTCTCACATCATGTGTACCAAAGAAAAATGACTCAGATACATAAACTACCCAAACTTGACAATAAAACAAACAAGACTGAAATAATAATGTACTATAACTTGGCAAAAGGGGAGTTGACACTGTGAATCAATTATATAAGAGGCGATGGCAAATGGGTGTCTTTTACTCTCTCATGAATGCACAGGAATCAAGGCACAGAGTTTGTATTCCTCAAATCTAAAATAACTTGCATCATGCAAGAAGAACTTTCTTTTTAAGAATTTAGCAATGGCATTTATGGGGCCACATCAGACTGAAAGATATAAATGATGTGTTGGCCTGGTGACATTTCGGCATTCTTGATGAAATGGTGAGAAACCTTGGAAAACAGAGACATACGTCTATCTACTTCTCAAGAATCAGCAAGCAAGAAATGTGGGCGGTGTGTGGTTTGTGGCTGAGCAGCAGGTGTGTGTGATATATGCAAAAAGTTTGTTTGTAAGAAATATGACAGTTGTTTATGGTTGCAACAACTGTAATGCCTAAGCTGTTTTTTCAGCTGTGGCTTATGTTCATGAGGCTTAAATTGTAGGGGACATGTACAAAAATGAAAAATAAAATAGGTAAACCTTAAGCGAAACATTTTCTATTAACTTTTCATGAAATATTTAAATTTCATCGTAGAAAAGTTCAATTAATCAGTCAGGTTCAGAAAGAAATATAGAATTAAAATGCTCAGTAACATTATTCATAAATCGAACGTCATTTTCCCAAAGATTTAGATTTTGTTATGTAAATTGTGTACTGGGCTATAAAATACCCCACCTGTCTGCTTTACTAATGAAAATGTGGCATGCCTGATCGAGGGTTAAGCAATTATTTTGAAAAACACAACATCCTTACCAACGGTCAATACAGATTTCAGCCAGGTAAAATTACCACCTCAGCTGTTCTGGAAATTATTGATCAAACTTTTAACAGCTTTTGAAACTAAGAAGCCAGTGTCACTTGCATTATGCAGTCTAAATGAAGCATTCGACTGCATTCCTTTTAACATATTGCTAACAAAATTAGAATATTATAGTATATAAAAATCTAATTTACCTGTAATTTCTTCCTACCTGAACATCAGGACAATTTGTCTCAATTAGAAATACACACACCTCCAGATGTATCACATGGCTCTGTCCTTGGCCTGTTTTTCATTGTGTATCACAGTTGGTTATCTGGTATGCTGATGATACGACTTTACTTACTTTGCATCACGTCATCCTGATGCTGGATAAGATTACACAGGAAACTCTTGACTCTGCATTAAACTGGTTTGCTGCCATAAACTTGTCTGCAATCCAGACAAAAACCAGAAGGGGTGCCTAAAAATATAGATAACAAATGTGTCAAACTTTTAGGAACATGTATTTATTCCAAACTCAGTTGGGAAGAACATATCATCAAGTCGGTAAAAAGATTTTGTGATTGTCCTACCTCATGTGGATATGGTCAGCAATAATCATCTGTGTGTGACATATTTTGCACTCTGTCACGTATATCATATGGTCTACTCATACGAGGTCATTCTCTTCAAATCAATAGCATTAAAAAAATTGTGCATGTAATATGCAAGGCTGGGCCAAATCAGCACTGCCCGCTCTCTTTTTACCAGGCGTAGGGTATTAACAGTTGTGAATATGTAAGTGTGCACCCTTTGTCAAGAACAAGATAAAAAAAATTGTTATTAGGAAAACAATTCACGAACATGACACTAGAAATAAGGCAAACATTGACATCCCAAGTTGTATGTTACCAATAACAGAAAACTCCCATAAAGTGAATACGCTGAACTTTTTAAGAAGTTTCTTCTCGCTGCTCTATCTTGCTATTCAAAAAATTAAAATTTAATTTATGACTGGCTAACAAAAGATCTGTGTTATGATATCAGGGTTTCCACAAGTCCTGGAACTCGGTGAATATCAGGGAATTTCAAATGTGTCGGGGGAAGCATCAGGGAAATCTGAAAAACACTGGAAAAATCCTGTTTTTGTCCCAATAGATCAAATGGTTTGGTTACTGAAATATCATGCTGGCTGAACGCAGTGGAGTATGTGCGCCGCTTCATACTTCTCATTCTTACTGCTTCTCCTTTTCCTACCATAGCCCTCTGCTTACTGTCAGTGCTACCATCAAATCTTGCCACTAGCCTAGCAGCTGCCGACGAGAGGCAGGGAAGCATGAGGAGTGGTTTGTTTGGAACTGATTCTTAGAGATTGTTTGTGCAGTGGCTGGAGACAGCAGTTGTGTGCGTGTGCGCACATCTATAAAAAAAAATTAAAAAATCCTCAATCTCAGGGCGTGCTGCCACTGATGGGATAGGTGACTGTTGAGGTGGAACAGTCATTAGCAGGCAACCTCTAGGGAACCTGCCACACCTCAGTTGTATAATGCTTACTCAGGCATGCAGGGCTCTGTCAGAGTGGACCCTTATTTCCCTAGCTGCTCGTGGGACCAAGACGGAACCCTCAAAATCATCATCATCTCTTTCCAGTGGGAAGGTTACTGCCTGGGAGTATTCATGCCCATTCATCCAAGAGAATGAGAGTGGTTAGTCCTCCTGATAATAAGAATACTTTGTCTGGTACCACGTCCCTTGGAATTCGAATCCCCACCAGATGTCATGGACGTCGAAGACCCCCTAGAAGTCTGCACAATCACGCCGTAAGTTGTGGCGGCACGCGCCTCCTGGCCGGCTTTTAGTGTGAGAGTGCCACAGTGGATCACGTGGTTCCAGCGGCCAATAGCGGCACCCCCGATAGCGTACTTAAGCGCCTGCCTCTGTCAGCCAGTCAGTCTAATCTCGCGTATGTCTGTTGACACATCGCCTTACTTTAGACAGCTTACTTATTTGTTCTATGTACAAGTGGACGTGTTTGTTAGGTTTCCTTGCGACTCCGTCGTCCGATCTTGCCGTCGTCCGATCTTGCCGTCGTCCGATCTTGCCGTCGTCCGATCTTGCCGTCGTCCGATCTTGCCGTCGTCCGATCTTGCCGTCGTCCGATCTTGCCGTCGTCCGATCTTGCCGTCGTCCGATCTTGCCGTCGTCCGTCCCAGTCTGTTAAAACACTTTGGTGTTCAGTCACAGGGCACATGGAGTTATAAACAATAATGTGTTTTTCGTGACAGAGGAAGGAAGGGAAATTTGAGAAAGTGTCGTCCTTCTATATCCGTAAGGGCCGGGGTAGGCTTTGCTGGCACTTTAAAATCTATAAAAATGACTGCATAATGTCTCACTTTTGGTCAAAACTAACAGGTCAAAGCAAGTGGAACTTGATAAGAAATTGCAGAAACTCAGTGAATATTATATCATTGTTTAGATTCAAATCTCTCTCAACTAAGGGCATTGTCATGTGCTGAGATATCATGCACATGGATATAGCGCAACTCGAACAAGAATGGGCATCCCAGGAAATAACTGATGTGAAGAAATGGACACGGACAAATGGAGACACTGAAAAGACTACCACTTTCATTATCACATTCGATTCTGACACTGCTTGAACATAATATGGCAGGATTCCTTCCTCTTAATGTTCAGCCTTACATACCAAACCCCATGCAGTTCTGTGTCAGCATTTTGGTCGTAAACCCTGAGTTGTGGAGTGCAGAAAAGCAGCTGACACTGGGAGCGACTGCCCATATCAAGCAATCTGTGAACTGCTCTGGGAACCACTGAGTCTGGAGCTGAGACTGCCCTGTTTGTGCTGAGAAACGCAAAATACAGGAAATAAGTTACCAAGCAGATCCCTGTGCTGTAGCTAAAAAAGAGTACAAGGTAACAAACTCCCCCGTCTTTGCCATCTCATTTTAATCCATGGTGCAGAAACCTGTTTTCAAGTCAGATGCTGCAATGCAGACGATGTCTAGTTTGCCTGTATACACCACAATCACCTATACTTGTGCATGTACAAGCCAAGGAAAAAGAGCAAGGACAAACTAGTCCAGGCAGCTGCAGTAGGAAAGACCAATGACAATTGAGCAGTGAACATCCAGAAGGCACCACAAAGCAGAGTGCCTCTCAATACCCCCTTCTCCCTCATCCTTGATGGGACAGGGTGCAGGGAGAGGAACCCAACATTCAGGTGGCAAGCTTTCCAGGCGTTGTCAGATGTCATTCTGGCACGTCTGACTGATGAGGGTGAGGAGAATGTCATGAAGTTAGATGCCTTGGATCCAGGCAGCCCTTCCATTTACAGTCACTCTACAAGCCTTCCTGATGCAAAGATACGGGTAAAGTAAAATCACACCAATGACTTGTGTTTACAAGAAACACATTTCAAAGGTACAGACATCCCTGTGCTATGGGGCTATATGCTATACTGCAAAGATGACCTATTGTGGGGAAGGAGCCAAGGGAGAGGTTGCAGTGTTAGTCACTAATGCGTACCATTCTTCTGCTGCCCTCCTGGATACTGGCCTGCAAGCAGTAGCAGTTGAAATTTATGCATGTCGGAGGCATACAGATTGCTCTCTGTATTTACATCTGTTGGATGCAATAGGTTCTAAGGCTCCCCTCAGATATTATGGAACAACTCCCTCAACCTGAAGATGGGGTTTTGGAGAGCCTCCTGATATCTCAAGAGCTATGCATCGTACTCATTTCTGTGCTGCTACTGGATTATTCATGGCCATCAACCTATCTCTCTGCTCTCCAGCTCTTCCCAACTCTGTTTACTGGGAGGTCATTGACAACCTTTATTCCAGCGACCACTTCTCAATTTGCTTTCGCCTAATGTTGCTTGAACACAAGCCACCAACATGGATGATTGGCAGGTCTAACTGGGCATTGTTCGGCCAGTTGGCTGTGTTTGAACACTGTGACAACATCCAGGAATGGGTGGACCACAACACTAGTGGGATCCATCATGGTGCTGACCTGTGTATACCAGTCTTTGTCTTCTTAGGTAGTGACTTGTACCCTACTTGACAGAAGAGTGCCGTTCAGCCATCCAGGCCAGATGTGCAGCTCTTAGACAGTTTAAATGCTGCTCAACAGCAGATAACCTCACTGCTTTTCGTGTCAAGAGAGCCAAGGCTTGATGTATCATTAAGGAAAGCAAAAAGCACTCATGGCAAACATTCCAGGACTCCATTAACTGTTCCACATGTTAAACAAAATCATGGGAAGCCATCAGGAGGATTTCCAGTAAACACAGCCATTTACCAATAACAAGTGCTGAAATAGGTGTGTCTTCAAACGATGCCCAGAGGCATGGCTCAGAACACTGGCCAGAATATTTGCAAAAACCACAGCCGATACAATCCAGGATCTGGCATTCCATCATTATTGTGCAACTGTAGGGAGAGGCAAGTTGGACTTCAGATCCAACTTTTCTGAAGCCCACAACTTTCCTTTCTCTACGTGGATGCTTTAATCAGCACTGTCAGAGACTCATGATACTGCACCTGCTCACGACCAAATTTGCTACTGCATGCTTACACTTGCCAGTGGCATCAAAGGAAATCCTCCTCAAATGTTTTAATCTTACATGGAAGACAGGCAACGTCCCCAACTCACGGAGGGTGACAGTTTTATTTTACTTTATTTACACGTTGCTTTCCATAGGACAAAATTGAGGAACAAATCTTCAGGGTCATGGAACGTGTCAGTACATGAAAGTACATCATAGAAATAATAACGATTAAAAATAAATACATTTTTATGAACTCAAAAAAGTCAGTCAATAAGTTTAAGTAAATGCAATCAACAATGCAACAAAAATCAGCTTAATTTTTCAAGAAATTCCTTGACAGAATAGGAGGAGTGACCTATGAGGACTCTTCAATTTCGATTTGAAAGTGCATGGATTACTGCTAAGATTTTTGAATTCGAGTGGTATCTTATTGAAAATGGATGCAGCAGTATACTGCACACATTTCTGCACAAGAGTTAAGGAAGTCCAATCCAAATGCAGGTTTGATTTCTGCCAAGTATTAACTGAGCGAAAGCTGCTTGTTCTTTGGAATAAGCTAATATTATTAACAAGAAATGACAGTAAGGATTATATATGAGAGGCCAGTGTCAAAATATCCAGACTCGTGAACAGGGTTCAACAAGAAGTTTGTAAACTTGCACCACTCACTGCCCGAAACGCCGTTTTCTAAGCCGAAAATATCATTTTAGAATGGAAAGAGTTACCCCATAATATAATACCACACGACATAAGCAAATGAAATTAAGCAAAGTAGACTAATTTTTGTGTTGAACAATCACTCACTTCAGATACCATTCGAATAGCAAAAATGACAACATTAAGCCTTTGAACAAGATCCTGAATGTGGGCTTTCCACGACAGGTTACTATCTGAAAACCTAGAAATTTGAACTGTTCAGTTTCAGTAATCACATGCCCATTTTGTGAAATTAAAACATCAGGTTTTGTTGAATTGTGTGTTAGAAACTGTAAAAACTGAGACTTGCTGCGACTTAGTGTTAGTTTATTTTGTACAAGCCATGAACTTAGATCATGAACTGCACTATCTAAAACCTAGCCAGTGTTGCACCCAACATCCTTTACTACCAAGCTAATGTCATTAGCAAACAGAAACATTTTAGAGTTACCTGTAATACTAGAGGGCATATCATTTATACAAATATAGAACAGGAGAGGCACCAACACTGATCCCTGGGGCACCCCCCACTTGACTGTACTCCACTCATACTCCACATCACAGCCATTCTCAACATTTCGAATAATGACATTTACTGCCTGTTGCCAAAGTAAGAGGTGAACCAATTGTGATCTACTCCCCATTTTCCGTAGTGGTCCAACTTGTGGAGCAATATTTTGTGACCAACACAATGAAATGCCTTAGTTAAATAAAAAACATATGCCTAGCATTCGAAACCTTTTATTTAACCCATCCAGTTCCTCACAGAGAAAAGAAAATAGTGTTTTCGGTTGTTAAGACTCTTATAGCCGAACTGCACATTTGATAGCAAATCCTGTGATATAAAATGATCTGTTATCCTTATATACACAGCCTTTTCAATAACTTTACCAAACTCAGATGGCTTAGAAATAGGTCTAAAATTGTCTACATTATCCTTTTCTCCCTTTTTATAAAGCGGCTTTACTACTGAGTACTTAAACCGCTCAGAAAACTGCCCGTTCCTAAAGCAAAAATTACAAATATGGCTAAATACAGGGCTAACATGTGCAGCACAGTACTTTAATATTCTGCAAGGTGCTTCATCGTATCCAGGAGTCCTTACTCTTCAGTGATTTAATTATTGATTCAATCCCCCTCTTGTCTGCATCACAGAAGTATTTCAGACATCAATCTTGAAAATGCATTTGCCAAAAAAGTTATATGCTTCCCTGTAGAAACTAAATTTTTATTTAATTTGCCAGCAATGCTCGAAAAATGATTGTTAAAAACCGTACATATATCTGATTTGTCAGTAACAGAAATATTTTTACTGCAAACTGACTTTATTTCGTCGACCTTGTGCTGCTGACCAGACACTTTTTTCACAAGTGACCATATGGTTTTAATTCTCGCCTGTGAATTAATTATTCTATTTGCATACCACATTCTCTCTGCTTTCCTTATAACATTTTTAAGCACCTTACAGTACTGTTTGTATTGGGCTACTGTTGCTTGACTACTTCAGACGTTTTATATGTGCACTGCAACTACATTACTGTCTTTACAGATGGATCTAAGCAAGGGGGTTCCATTGGTTGCTCCGTTGTTGTCATGGATCCGACTGCCTCAGGAATTTACTATCTTCAACACAAAGTTATATGCAATCTTACAGTCGCTGGAACAGATGCGGCATTCTTCCAGTGCTAAACTTCTTGTCTGTTCAGATTATCTGAGTGCCATTTACTCTCTCAAACATTTGTACCCAGCAGGTAAACTCATCCAGAATATCCAGGATTCCCTCCTCCAACTGTGAGTGGGGAAGGTGGTGTCTTTCTGCTGGGTACCTTGGCAGGTTGGAACTGATAGGAATGAAAGGGCAGATCGAGCAGTCATGGGGGTGTGTCGTGATCTGGCAGGAAGTGACTGACAACAAGCTCCATGTAGTAAGCCAACAACTCGGCTGTGGTGTACTTCCTTCCAGTCACATTGATGGGACGAGGTCCTTCTTGCTCATCTTCACATAGGCCACAGCCCCATGACACAAGGATTCTTATGCTGGCAAAGGAACCCTCCAATGTGTGGTGCTTGTGGTGTGCAAGATCACTGTGCAGCACATTTTATTGGACTGAGTTTTATTTGTCAACCAGCAGACTGCAGTGGATTTGCCGACAGATCTCCCTCTATATGAAGCAATGTTCCAATGGTGTGGTTAAAGTGTTAAAGTTTTGTGAATTGTCCAACATTATTAAGATGATTATAGGGAGATGTTTTTAATGTGTCAACAGGGTGAGTGGCTCACCCAATTTTTTTGTATGTGTTCAGCCAGTTGCATTTCTCTGTCCTTCCTTTTAGCTCTTCTGTGTTTTAATTTCATGTATAGCTACTTTCTCTCCTAATTGTTTGTAGAGCATTTGAGATAGTGACCGTATAGTCACTTCCAGTGCATGAGTGTACAATTTTAGTTTATCTCCACATTCATTTCTTTTCATAAGTGTAAGGGTTCTTATGACCTCGCTATTAGGTGCCCATAAAACTCATGCCCCTCCAAAATCCACCACAACTTTCCAAGTATATTGTCCATAAATCACTAATTTACCAGGACCAAGATAGCTCTGGGCCATAGCAAAATGATTTTAAACTGTTACATCAACTGATAAGTTTGTATTAGTTGAGCAGAGTCAGTTCTTAAGCATTCTATGTTTATTTTCTTTAAATTTTTGAAAATTTTCCATGTGTAATATTGTTTTTTGTATTAAGTGTGCTACATTTGTTGTTTTTCTGTTGCAGAGGACTTAATGAGTTGGTGGGTATCCTAGTTGGACACCTGTACTTCTTCCTCATGTTTAAATATCCCCAGGAAATGGGAGGTCCAAGCCTCTTAACAACACCATCAATTTTGTAAGTAGACATTAAAATTTAATACATGGAATGGCTAAGGTGTAAATTAGTGCTGAAATTGTATTATAAGTAGCTACTAAACATAATGAGAAACTTTTGTCATATCAACATACCACTTGATGTATTTGTGGTATGGTATTCAGCATTGTTGGTGTGCTGTGGTAGGGGCATAATTGTTAGTATTTTACGGTTTCAAAATTAAAACAGACAAACTTGGCCAAATGCTGTAATGTATTGTTGCAATTTCAGTGTGTTCGGGATGGACAAGCTCTTGTATGCTGGGCTTACCAAATGGAGATATTAGGTTAGCAATTAGACTTGTGTGGTAATCCCCTGTTGACAGCAATATCACCACGGTGAACCACATTCAGAATTTTTAGTATGAACGCCTAGCTAATCTATAAACCTGGCATCTATATTCACAGTGGGGTCGCACGAAGGCATTATAATATGGGAGCAGACATGCTCTTTTGGCTCCCCAAGGCCTGTATCTGGGGAATTTAAGGATGTTAACCTTGCAACATGGTCTCCATTGTTGGGTTTGATCTGCCACCACTTTTCCAGAAGTGCAGATTGTGCAGAGAGAGTCCCTCAATGTTGTGCATATTCCACCTTAGCCCACTTCCTTTCCAATAAGGTAGTACATCCAAAACCCTGCACAGTAGCCATCCCATTAGGGGGGGTTGTCAAGTACCTGCATGGTGGTAGCTCTCTGACCATGCAGGGTTGCATGTGCTAGAAACTCCCTATGTCTGCCAAAGAGTATGAGCTTGTCATGACTGGGGCAAGAGGACTCTGAGCAATGGGTTACTGGCTAGGCAGCTGTTGCCGCAGCTGGGTGTCTTCCATGGGGAGAGCCCTCGTTCGGAGTGGGTGCCACTGTGGTGGATGGCTTGCATATTAAGCAGATGAAGCTTTCTCCTGCTGGTTGTCATAAGGCCTCAGCATTCCCTTCTGAAGGAAAGAACTCATTCAATGCAGAAAGATATGACCCCAAAATATTTCTTTCCCTGGCTGCACTGTGGGAGGAATGTAGAGTTATGTGACAAGCAGAGAAATACTCCCTCCAGTATCTGGTATGTAAAAAGAGTGATGGGGAGTCTTTCCTGGCCACAAAGCCTCTATTCTTTGTGGAGAACATAAAGGAAAAGTTTGGAGAAGCTCCAACAACATCCAAAATGAAGAGTGGGTCAGTTTTGATTAAAATGGCATCCCCTGCCCAGTCATGGGTGTTAGTCACTTGTGACAAGCTGGATGACATTTCTATGATAAAAAGAAATCTAAAAGGAGATTCCAGTGGCCCCAACACAACTATATCCTGCGTGTTCCACTTCTGTGGCCAAGGCGGAGATACCAGTGACTCCTGAGGCCCAAGATTGCTCTAAACAATGTCTCAAAACCTACATGTGTTGATACAATGACCTCTCAACCAGTGGCAGCAGGTGACCATGGGGCATAACCTACGTCCTTGGTCCCTTTGCACCTTCACAGTGTACCAACAGCAAGAGGTTTTTTCCACCACCTGACTGAGCAATGACATATCTAAGCTCCTGCCCTGCTCTCTGCATAGCCCTTCATGTAACTTGTTTTCAACAATGTGGAGCCTTGCCCTTCATGACTACCAGAGATATTTTAAGAATCGCACTGACTATGATTCGGAGTCAGGTAGAGTTTGCACAAATGTTCTGGACTCTGTATGTAACGAACTTGTGCCTCTCGATACAGTTTTGGAGAATGTGGTTGTTTGGGTAAGGGCGTCTCAGAATTTTACCATCTGTAACGTTCATCTCCCTCCTGATGGTGAAGTCTCAGATCGTATTATCTCCATTGGTTTCTCAGTTTGCCCACCTTTCCTAATCTTGGGTAACTTCATTGCCTATAACCCTTTGCAGGGTGGAACCACTATCACTGGCCACATTAAAGGCATCAAAAACTTACATTTGTCTTTTGAATACTGGCGATCCCATACACTTCAGTGTGGCACACGGAACTTACTTGGCCAATGATCTTTCTATTTGCAGCCCTAGTCTTCTCCCATTCGTCCACAGGAGAATCTGCAATGACCTGTGTGGTGGTGACAACTTTCAATCTTCCTGTCCCTCCCTCAATGTCACTCCCCTGGGTGCCCACCCAGATGGGCTCTCGACCATGCCGACTAGGGTGCTTTCACTTCCAGTGTCATCCTTAGCACTCCCAACATGGAGATATTGGCATGGCTGTCCAGAGTAAAACAGCAGCCATTCTACTGGTGACCAACTTAATGATACCCTATTCTTGAGGATTGCACAATTGGAAGGTAATGTGCTGGAAGAACCTCAGAAATCACTGAAGCTGTTAGAGGTAGCAGGTGTGTTCTTCAGTGACATAAGCGGCATCTATTGATGGAGTACCTTATGCATTAAACCAGCTCCATGCCTGGGTCCACCATTTAATAAAACGGCGGAAGCAAGAACGTTAGGAATGGTTTGTTTTGAATGATGTCCACACTTTATTTCTATCTTCTTTGACCTGCAGAAGGCTTATGACACCTCATCCTCACTACCTTACGTGAATGGTAGCAGTTTGTGTTAGAGCTGCACATTTTTTTACATTGAAGTCAGCTGATAGGTATACCTACTGAACGGAAGTCCCTCTAACTAAGGGCTCACCTTCAGAGGATGTAATGTTTCCAAGTAGAGAAGGGATTAGCATATTTCATCAAAATATGAGTTATTAGAGATGAAGTTAGTGACCTGCTTATGGATGTCAACTCTGAAATTGTTGGTATATCAGAGCACCACTTAAATAATTTGACAACTCAAGAGGCTTCCTTTACCAGGCTACACATTAGCTGACTGTTTCTCGAGGAGTTCCTAGCGGGTTGGGAGAGTGCCTCCGTAAAAAAAAAAAAAAAAAAAAAAAAAAAGTATTCCATTTGAGTCCATATACGTATCATGACACTGTACTGAACAGATATTTGAATGTTGTTCAGCGTTAGTTGAATTTAGTGAAACTAAACTTCCAATTCTTATTGTTTATAGGTCCCGTATCTAGAGAGGGTTCTTGATTCACTTTGTAGGAAGTGCCAAAACTAGTTATATGTGGTGACGTCAATATTAATTTGTATATGATTGTGCAAGAGAAAGGATGTTGGTAGATCTCCTAAATTCATATGATCTGATGCAAACTGTGTTTTTTCCAACTATGGTGCAAGGGAACAGTAGCGCAGCCATAGACAATATTTTTATTCATTCTTCATTATTGGATAGGCATTCTGTTAGTAAAAGGGTGAATGGCCTTTCAGACCATGATGCACAAATTTTAACACTAAAAGGCTTTTGTACTAGAAACAACGTCATATTTAATTACAAACTGTGTAGGAAAGTTAATCCAACAGCAATAGAAAAATTTTTTAAACTTGTCAAGGAACAGGGATGTTTATAGCGCCGCTAACATAGATGATAAATACAACGCTTTCCTTAGCACGTTTCTCATGCTCTTTGAGAGTTGCTTTCCATTAGAACATTCTAAACGGGGTACAAGCAGTAATGGGCTGCCCAGGTGGCTGACTAGTGGAACAGGGATATCATGTAGAACAAAAAGGGAATTATATCAAAATGTTAGAAGCAGTCACAATCAAGCTGCAGTAGCCCATTACAAACAGTATTGTAATGTGTTTAAAAATGTTATTAGGAAGGCAGAGAGAATGTGGTATGCAAACAGAATAATTAATTCATAGGATAGAATTAAAACCATATGGTCAGTTGTGGAGGAAGTGTCTGATCAGCAGCACAAGGTTGATGATATAAAGTCAGTTAGCAGTAAAAATATTTGTGTTACTGATAAATCAGATATATGTATGGTATTTAACAATCATTTTCCGAGCATTGCTGGTGAATAAAATAAAATTTTAGTTTCTACAGGGAAACATGTAACTTTTTTGCAAATGCCTTTCCAAGATTGATGTCTGAAATGCTTCTGTGACAGACAAGAGGGAGATTGAATCAATAATTAAATCACTGAAGGCTAAAGACTCATGGATATGATGGAGTGCCTAGCAGAATATTAAAGTACTGTGCTCCACATTAGCCCTGTATTTAGCCATATTTGTAATTTTTCATTTAGGAACGGTCAGTTTCCTGAGCGATTTAAGTACTCAGTAGTAAAGCTGCTTTATAAAAAGGGAGGAAGGGATAATGTAGATATTTTTAGACCTATTTCTATGCAACCAGTGTTCGCGAAAGTTATTGAAAAGTCTGTGTATGTAAGGTTAATTGATCATTTTATACCATTTGCTATCAAATGTACGGTTCGGCTTTAGTAGTTGTTTAACAACTGAAAATGCTATATTCTCTTTTCTCTGTGAGCTACCGGATGGGTTAAACAAAAAGTTTCGAATGCTTGGTCAGCTTTACCTGTACACGCCATCCAAGCTTTGTTTGACTCAATGCCTGGGCGTATCAAGGCTGTTTTTATGGCCAGGGGTGGTTGTTCTGGTTACTGATTTCTCAGAATCGCCGGCCACGGTGGTCTCGCGGTTCTAGGCGCGTAGTCCGGAACCGTGCGACTGCTACGGTCGCAGGTTCGAATCCTGCCTTGGGCATGGATGTGTGTGATGTCGTTAGGTTAGTTAGGTTTAAGTAGTTCTAAGTTCTAGGGGACTAATGACCGACCACAGCAGTTGAGTCCCATAGTACTCAGAGCCATTTTTTTTTTCTCAGAATCTATGCACCCAAATTGCGTGAAAATGTAATCCAGGTCAGTTCTTGTGTAATATATTTGTCCAATGAATACCCGTTTATCATCTGCGTTTCTTGTTGGTGTAGCAATTTTAATGGCCAGTAGTGTAAGAGTATAATCAGGGTGTATAGCAAATAGCAAAAATATGTCAAAGGCCCTAGGGCGCAGACTGAAATTCTTCATAACAATAAACTGCTTGCTATGAGCACGACGTCACAACTGTTCACGTTAGGTTCGTTTGACCAATTGCCAGCAGTCTGTTGCGCATGTGCATTTGACTCGTGTATAAGCAGTACCTTCTCCCGCTACTTGAAGTTTGGCTGTTAGCTGTATCGGTAGTAGCAGCAACCAGCCAGATGCAAACGAGAAAATATTTTCTCCCGTACCCTAGCTGCTAGATTCACCCAAACAGAGTTGTCTGAGTGGTAGTGGGGAGGGGGTTAACCTCCACGTGACCCGTGTTTACATTAAGTGATTTCGCTGCTTCTCTTAGTGTACAGCTCCCACGTCAAATGAAAATGGATTTCTGTGGCTGGGAGCTATGAAGTGAATTAAAACAAATTCACATAATTACGGAGGGCAAAAATATATTATTAATTTCAGTTTTCTGATTTTATTTCCAAGTTAGTAGCAATCAAGCATTAATCGCCTTGCAGAACAGTGAAGTTATTTTTGCAAGTTTGCTAAAGAAATTTGGCTTTATTAATCTATCCCCTGAGGCAATCATTTTATTTGAAACAAAGTGTTTCATTCTACAGTATTGCCTAGTTCCAACTGTTCGCTGAATTTCAAGTGCACATTATCATTTTCTGCCATATGGCATTATGCCATAATAAAGAACCAAAAATGAGATCGCAGAGTACTGTCACTCCAAAAAAATGTACATCCTAAAAACCACACTGAAAAGCTTCATATCAGATGGGACCTACTTCATTGTGAATCTGGAAAAAGCCAATTTGCACTTAAAGCCGAATTATGCATTTTAGTATGGTTTACAAAATTCAGATGCTTTGTTTCTTTTATGGTGTAATGTAAGCTCTGTTAGTGCTTTATACACACGAACATGCGGACTTCCTACACCACTACAGTTGCGTACACACACAATAATGCCGGTTTTCTGGCGTTCCCTGGCAACTGGTAAATCAAACCTATTTCTAACAGTCTCTGGATAGTATTGCGAACGGTGGTTAGAAAAGCGTTACTTTCAAAGTAAATTTCTTTTTACGCAAGATGAATTATGTTACATGTGATAAAGTGGGATGGGTATCGAAATCACAGAGCGTTCAAAACTGAACAGTTTGAGGACCAGCCACTTATAAGAATTTCGAGCGGAGACATTTATGTCAGAATTTTAAATTTACTGGCACATTTGTGTAATGTATCTTAAAGTATAACACACGCAAAAAAAAAATCAATATTACATGTGAAAGCTTAGGTTCTGTTGTAGCGTGTTAATCTTAGAGACCAAAATTATATGTGAAAGCTTAGCTTTTCTTGTAGATATATGGTACTGTGTACATTAATGTAAACAGTTAACTTTTCCTCTTGTGTGTTCGCGCTATGTAACAAGTGATCTTGATATTGGCTGACTATAACACGTGTCCTATGCTCTGAATAGCTGCTGTCATCAGCTTGCGAGATTTCGTGGCTTGAGATACGGTGCAGTTCGAATTTGTATTTTCGTAATATGAAAATATGCTGCGTATATGTTGCTGCAAATCAAAGGTCTTTCCAAAACTTCTCTGCCCCGTCCTTTCTTTTTTTTTTCCGGGAAGTTCTACGCGATTGTATAAAACGTTAACCATTCAAAGGATTGATAAGTTTTACAGTTCCGCGGGAAAATTTACGGTAAACCTGCTGTCACTTAGCACAGAAAAAGTGTATTTTCGCCCGGGAAAAAGCATATTTTTTAAATGGGATATCCGGGAGAAATCCGGGAATTTTTTTTCCTTGTCCCCATATACACCCTGATAATATGTAGTCATAGGAGCAAAGACATAATACCATAATTTACTACTAAAAGTCATCCATCAAGTAAGTTATAATGAGCCAATATATCTACAGATATGATTTGTTTCTACATAAAAAAATCACAAGTTTCACTAATGTATACAATGTATAATGGGTCAGTTTTAGATACTTAAAAATGGTATAAGGCCAAAATTGTACAATTATACATGAAATAAAGAGAATGGAAACTAAAGCCATCATGAAATCTTTCAAAAAACTGATATTGGCTGAAGTGGGGAGGATATAAAGTGGACATTGGCAATGGCAAGAAAAGAATTTGTGAAGAAGACACATTTGGTAACATCGGATATAGGCTGAAGAGCCAAAAAAACTGGTATACCAGCCTAATATTATATAGTGCCCTGCGAGCATGCAGAAGTGCTGGAACACGACTTGGCATGGACTCGATTAATGTCCGACGTAGTGCTGGAGGGAGTTGTCACCATAAATCCTGCAGGGCTGTCTATAAATCCATAAGAGTACGAGGGGTTGGACATCTCTTCTGAACAGGACATTGCAGGGCACCCCAGATATTCTCAATAAGGTTTATGTCTGGGGAGTTTGGTGGCCATTGGAAATGTTTAAACTCAAAAGTGTGGTCCTGGAGCCACTCTGTAGCAATTCTGGATGCTTGGGGTGTCGCATTGTCATGCTGGATTGCACAATAAACATGAATGGATGCAAATGATCAGAGAGGATGCTTATGTATGTGTCACCTGTCAGCCACGTCTAGACGTATCAGGGATCGCGTATCACTCAAAGTGCACATATGCAGCACCATTACAGAGCCTCCACTAGCTTGAACAGTCCCCTGTTGACATGCAGGGTCCACGTATTCATGAGTTTTTCTCCATACTCGTACGTGTTGATCCACTTGATACAGTTTTCCAATCGTCAACAGTCCAATGTCGGTGTTGACAGGCTCAGGCAAGGCACAAAGCTTTGTGTTGTGCAGTCATAAAGGATACGTGAGTGGGCCTTCAGCTCTGAAAGCCCATATCTATGATGTTTCGTTGAATGATTTGCATGCTGAGACTTGTTGATGGCCGAGTATTGAAATCTGCAGCAATTTGCAGAAGGATTGCACTTCCGTCGCATTGAAAGATTCTCTTCAGTCATAGTTGGTCCCATTCTTATAGGATCTTTTTCTGGCTGTGGTGATGTCGGAGATTTAATGTTTTAAGGATTCCTGTTATTCACAGTACTCGTCTGAAATGGTTGTATGGGGAAATCTCCACATTCCCACTTCCTCGCTACCTTGAAGATGATGTACTCAGACTCAATTAAATCTTCATAATGTACCATTGTAGTAGCAGTAACCAATCTAACAACTGCACCAGGCACTTGTTGTCTTATATAGGCATTGCTGACTGCAGTGCCATATTCTGCCTGTTTACATATCTCTGTATTTGAATATACATGCCTATACCAGTTTCTTTGGCACTTCAGTGTAGATTTAAGTGTTAGGAAGTCTTTTCTGTAGATATCTGTGTGGAGTGTAGCCAGCCACATATGGAAGTGAAACATGGACAATAAACAGTTTAGACAAAAAGAAAACAGAAGCTCTCAAAATTTTGTGCTATGGAAGAATGTTGAAAATTATATGTGTTGATCACATAACCAATGAGGAGATATTGAATAGAATTGGGCAGACAAGAAATTTGTGGCACAGTTTCACCGAAAGTGACATATTCTGAGACACAAAGGCATCACCAATTTGGTAATGGAGATAAGTGTCGGGAGGGGTAGAAATCATGGAGGCAGACCAAAAGATGAGTACAGTAAATAGATAGAGGACGACGTAGGTTGCAGTAGTTACTCAGAGGTGAAGAGGCTCATACAGAATAGAGTAGCATGGAGACCTGTATCAAACCAGTCTTCAGGCTGAAGACAATAATAATAATAATAATAATAATAATAATAATAATAATAATAATAATAATAATAATTATAATTATAATTAATTAATTAATTAATTAATTAATTAATTAATTAATTAATTAATTAATTAATTACAAGCATTGGCCAAACGACTTAGAAAATACAAAAACAGTGAAAATAGAAGGAAACAAAACCAAACATAACAGACATGGAACACTTCTGGAGCAAAAATTGTCAAATCCGGTACAACATAACAGGCATGCACGGTGGATAGAAGCAGAAACAGACACATACAAGATGATACCACAAATGCCTGAAGTGATAATTTTGCAACATGAAGTCACCAAAGCAATCAGTTCTACTCACAATTGGAAAGCCCCTGGAAAAGATAAAATAGCAAACTTCTGGCTAAAGTAGTTCACCTCAACACATTCACATCTAACTAAATTATTTAACAGTTACATTGCAGACCCATACACGTTCCCTGATACACTTACACGTGGAATAGCTTATATCAAACCTAAAGATCAAGCAGACACAGCAAACCCAGCTAATTACTACCCCATAACATGCCTACCAACAATATACAAAATACTAACTTCAGTCATTACACAGAAATTGACACATACAACACAGAACAAAATTATAAGTGAAGAACAAAAAGGCTATTGCAAAGGAGTTCGAGGATGTAAAGAGCAACTGATAATAGATGCAGAGGTTACATATCAAGCTAAAACTAAACAAAGGTCGCTACACTACGCATACATTGATTACCGAAAAGCTTTTGTTAGTGTACCCCACTCATGGTTACTACAAATATTGGAAATATACAAAGTAGATCCTAAATTGATAAAGTTCCTAAACATAGTAATGAAAAATTGGAAAACCACACCTAATATCTAAACAAATTCAAATATCACATCACAGCCAATACAGATTAAGCATGGAATATACCAAGGAGACTCATTCAGTCCTTTCTGGTTCTGCCTTGCTCTGAACCTACTATCCAACATGCTAAATAATAGAAATTATGGATACAATGTTACTGGAACATACCCACACAAAATCACACATTTGCTATACATGGATGATCTAAAACTACTGGCAGCAACAAATCAACAACTCGACCAATTACTAAGTATTCAGCAATGATATAAATATGGCTTTTGGAACAGACAAATGTAAGAAAAATAGCATAGTCAAGGGAAAACACACTAAACAAGATTATTACATATTGGATAACCACAGCGACTGCATAGAAGCGATGGAAAAAACAGATGCCCATAAATATCTAGGATACAGACAAAAAATAGGAATAGATAATGCAAATACTAAAGAACTAAAAGAAAAATATAGACAAAGACTATCAAAAATACTGAAAACAGAATTGACAGCAAGAAACAAAACAAAAGCTATAAATACCTATGCTATACCAATATTGACCTACTCATTTGGAGTAGTGAAATGGAGTAACACAGACCTAGAAGCACTCAATACACTTACACGATCACAATGGCACAAATATAGAATACATCACATACATTCAGCAACAGAAAGATTCACATTAAGCAGAAAGGAAGGAGGAAGGGGATTTATAGACATAAAAAACTTACATTATGGACAGGTAGACAATTCAAGAAAGTTCTTTATAAAATGAGCAGATACTAGCAAAATACACAAAGCAATCACTCATATAAATACATCGGCTACACCACTGCAATTTCATAACCACTTCTACAACCCTTTAGATCACATAACATCAACAGATACGAAGAAAGTAAATATGAAAAAGAAAACACTACATTTCAAGCAACCGTATCATCTAACACAGCCACTCATCGATCAAGACGCATCCAACACATGGCTAAGAAAAGGCAATATATACAGTGAGACGGAAGGATTCATGATTGCGATACAGGATCAAACAATAAACACCAGATATTACAGCAGGCATATTATTATAGATCCCAATACCACAACAGATAAATGCAGACTTCGCAAACAACAAATAGAAGCAGTAGATGACATCACAAGCGGATGTACAATACTAGCAAATACCGAATACACCAGAAGACATGACAATATAGCAAAAATAATACATCAACAGCTTGCCTTACAACATAAACTTATAAAACAACACGTTCCCACATACAAGTATGCACCACAAAATGTACTGGAGAATGATGAATACAAATTATACTGGAAGAGAACCATTATAACAGATAAAACACCACCACATAACAAACCTGACATCATACTCACCAATAAAAAGAAGAAATTAACACAACTAATCAAAATATCCATACCCAATACAACAAATATACAAAAGAAAACAGGAGAAAAAATTGAAAAATACATCCAACTGGCTGAGGAAGTCAAGGATATGTGGCATCAGGATAAAGTTGACATTATACCAATTACACTATCAACTACAAGAGTCATACCACACAATATCCACCAGTACATCGATGCAATACAGCTACATCCAAACTTGTATATACAAATACAGAAATCCGTAATTATTGATACATGTTCAATTACCCAAAAGTTCCTAAATGCAATATAACATATACCGTACAGTTAAAAGGAAGTCACGCTTGATCAAGGCCTGCGAAGCTTTCCATTTTTAACCAGACATAACCTCTGAGACTGAAAAGATAATAATAATAATAATTTCCCCTTGGCGGCCCAGGAAAAGAATAGGCCTCTGGTATGTTCTGCCAGTCGTAAAAGGCGACGAAAAGAACAACCAACTAATAGGGGTAACCCGCCTTTTAGTGTGATTAATTGGTTCAGGACACAACTAAAGAAGCCTCGGACAAGCGCCGTCATGGTCGGGGACGATGCCTGAACCCTGTGCCTGCCCACAATGGTAACGACACTGCTAGCCAACTGGAAAGAGATTTAAATCCAAATAGAGGTGTTTTGCAGGATATGCTTCCTGCAACCATCCTAGAAGGAAAACAAAGACAGAGGATGAGATGGTCAGATGAAGTTAATCGACACTTAAATGTTCTGTTATTACCAAGCATCAAACCTAGGAACCAACACAACTGGATACAGATCACAAGTATACACAACATTTATTACCAGATACCCAGAATTGAAATTTTTAACAGAACGACTAGCTGATAAGATCCGTGTAATAATAAAAAATAACAGGATACCCCAGTCAGTTAGAAAACATAAAACAACAAGTACAACAAATACTGGAACAAAATAATGTGCAATTAGAAGAAGAAGGAAATACAGTAATGGACTCACACATCCCAGAGCAAACAAACAAAGAACAACACACCATATTTATATTAAACAATCAGAGGAAAATGAAATCTTAAGACTGCCACCAGAACAAGTACAAATAGAACATGAAGTGACACACATGTTAGATATAGAAGAAAGATTTCAACTGACATATATAGAATACAAAGACACAAATACAGATATTAGACCATTCTTGCATAGACCGCCAAATAACCCACAAGTCGAAACAACAATAACAACTATCAACACAATCATACACAGCAAAATAAATGAAAACACAACTATGGAAGAGTTAAAACTACTGGTTTATATAGGAGCACTAACTACACTAAATATACATACTAGGCAGAGATGAGAACCAACACACAGAAGAAACCCACAAAACCAGCATGGCAACACAGGCTACAGATCAGTATAGAAAAAAACTAAGAAAAGACATTGGACAGCTAACACAATTTATAAGCCATCAACTGTCAGAAAAAACGGAAAGGGTTAGGTAAAATCTCACAACAAGAAGCGATAGAACAATTAGATGAAAAGAAGCAGAAATTTCAAGCATTCGCCAAATGACTTAGAAGATACAAAAAAAGTGAAAATAGAAGGAAACAAAACCAAACATTCAACACAAACCAAAACAAATTTTACCATACAATAGATAATACACACATTAAAATAGACAATCCACCTAACATAAGACATGGAACACTTCTGGAGCAACATATGGTCAAGCCCGGTACAACATAACAGGCATGCACGGTGGATAGAAGCAGAAACACACATACAAGATGATACCACAAATGCCTTAAGTGATAATTTTGCAACATGAAGTCACCAAAGCAATTAATTCTACTCACAATTGGAAAGCCCCTGGAAAAGATAAAGTAGCAAATTTCTGGCTAAAGTTCACCTCAACACATTCACATCTAAATTATTTAACAAATAAATGATGATGTAAATCTTGGCACAGTGTTACACCGTCCCAGTTATCTGGATACTTCCAACCAACACCACCCTATCTGAACTCCGGAGATGGGAACTTGCCCTTCAATATATCCTCTCTTCTCGTTATTCATCAGGCCTCAATCTCCGCTAATTAAAAGTTGCCGCCACTCATACCTCACCTGTCTTTCAACAACATCTTTGCCTCCACACTTCCGCCTCGACTTACATATCTGCCTTTACTCTTTGCCTTTAAATATGTCTGCTTGTGTCTGTGTATGTATGGATGGATATGTGCGTGTGCGCACCTATCCTTTTTTCTCCCTAAGGTAAGCCTTTCTGCTCCCGGGATTGGAATGACTCCTTACCCTCTCCCTTAAAACCCACATCCTTCCCTCTTTCCTTTTCCTTCCCTCTTTCCTGACGAAGCAGCCGCCGGTTGCCAAAGCTCAAAATTCTGTGTTTGTGTTTTATTCATTGTGCCCATCTACCGGCACTTTCCCGCTTGGTAAGTCTTGGAATCTTTGTTTTTAATATAAATTATTTAACAAACGTAATTGTTGGGTTCAAATTAATGATGTAAATAAAATAGAAAGAAACATTCCACATGGAATCTTTGTTTTTAATATATTTTTCCCAAGACTTACCAAGTGGGAAAGTGCCGGTAGATAGGCACAATAAAAAAAACCCAAACACACACACAAAATTTCGAGCTTTCGCAACCGGTGGTTGCTTCATCAGGAAAGAGGGAAGGAGAAGGAAAGATGAAAGGATGTGGGTTTTAAGGAAACCAACTGGCTGAGGAAGTCAAGGATATGTGGCATCAGGATAAAGTTGACATTCTACCAATTATACTATCAACTACAGGAGTAATACCACACAATATCCACCAGTACATCAATGCAATACAGCTACATCCAAACTTGTATATACAACTACAGAAATCCGTAATTATTGATACATGTTCAATTACCCAAAAGTTCCTAAATGCAATATAACATATACCGTACAGTTAAAAGGAAGTCACGCTTGATCAAGGTCTGCGTCATTTTCTACTTTCGACCAGACATAACGTCTGAGATAAGAAAGATATAATAATAATAGAGTATAGTGGTCAGCAAGTTAAAAAAAAAAAGTATTTTCAATCATTTTTATTATATGTAAGCCACCAACTTTCTCTAGGCTGCTCATAGTACACTCATGTACAGAAAAACTTGAATAATTATAGATAGGACATTCATATTCACAGGACATGTACAATAGCAAGTTCTGCAGAAATTATCATTTTTCACCTCATTTCAGTATGTGTGCTGTTGCCTAGCATCCACCATGGGACCTAATAACGTGTTCCAAGCTAGATAGCATCCTATGGTATAGGAAATAAACAGAACCTGGATTTGTAGGAGAACACTATCTGATGCCATTCCTTCCTCCAGTGACGTCGTACTATACACCATTGCCGTCTTGCATGTTTCTGCACATTCGTCAGAGGTAGGCAAGAAGTGGATGATGCACACAGAACCCTTGCTGCAATGAACGGCGACGGACTGTCACCCCTGATAGTGTACAATGTGTTAAACTGTTCCACTTTTGCAACAGACCCGAGGAGGACACAGATCTGTCCTGAAATGCAATTCAGTTAAAGTGTTGATCTTGGCGGGGTGTGGTGTGGGTGGTGGGACCTGACCCATCTCGTCGTGTTCTACAGCCTTCCATAAACCATTCTGCATACAACCTTGCCGCTCGTATGGAATGAGATGTGCAATTTCCCAGATAGATGCATCACATTCTCTCGTGCCAATAATGCGCCCTCTTTCAAACTCATTTATTTGATGGTATGGTTCGAGCATATGTCTACGAGGCATCCTGCATGTCTGCTAAAGTCACACTGATCCAATACATTCAGTTTATAGCAACAACAAGAGCTGCTGGCACATTTAACACTAAGTGGTGGTGTGCCACACTATAGATGTTCACATTGAACCCATGGGCCGATGTGGTTCTAGTGTTAATCATTTTTACAGAATGTACTAATGTATGTGTCCTGTAAAATTGAACATACTGTATCTTGTGTTCAGGGTGTTCTGTCTTTCCTGAACATGAGTGTATGTTACTCACCTTACTGAAACTCTTTCATCATATGATTTGGTGACTTTCCATTTTTTACCAAGTTGGTATCAACATTTTGAAGATGAAGGCAGAGCACAGCTCAGGTCACAACATTGTGTCAAAAAGAGCATGCCCGAATATAGGTCAAGCATTGGTTTTCTTGATGAATGAGCCACATATCACTCAAAAACTGGACTCTTTTCATGCAAGAAAAATGTACAGATGTCTCAATAGCTGTCCTTCAACTGGTGCTATCTTTTATTGTCTGTTTCTGTATTTATTTCAAAAGAAACATTAGTGGACATAACAACTGCTGTTGTGATGGATGAGCCGATACGGTCAATTTGATATTTGTTAGATTTTGGAGTTTGCTATAATTCTGCTACAGATATGTAACATTTATTGAGAGGTGATGAGCTGCAGATAGGCACAACAAAAAGACTGACAGCAACTAAGCTTTCGGCCAAAAAGCCAAAGAGGCATACATTAGAAGTACGTACACACACGTGCGGCCATAGTCTGTGGCTGTTGAGGCCGGACTGTGAGCAGCACTGCATGATGGGAGAAACAACCCAGTGGTGTGGGTAAGGAGGAGGCTGGGGCAGATTGGGGGAAGGATAGCAGGATAGGGGTGGGGGGCAGTAATGTGCTGCTTGTGGGAGCATACAAGGATGAGGTAGGGAGAGGGTAGGGCAACTGACAGTGGATTGAGTGTTGCATTTGCAGCAAAGTGTTAAGTGTGAGTAGTATATACATTTCATAATCTCATTTAAAACATATTTGTAAGGACCTACCATACAGCTAGTCTGTGGTATTGTACAGTTTGAACCATAATGTCTTTTGAAACTATGTCAATTGTTTGTTGCACAAATATTTACAGGAAATACTGCAAATTATAATTATTTAATATTTGTATCCAGTTTATTCGATTGTCTTCAGTCACATTTGACTCACTCCAGCTGAAAGCAGTAATGATAAGTTAGTCTTACATTCTGTTATTATTAGATGTGGGGCTTCAGGACAATGTTAGGTTGTTGTTGTTTTTTTTCTTTTAATTTTTTCTCCCTTTCAGGTACAGGTGGTTCCCAAACCGACAAGGATCGGTGCACGGTTTTGGTGTCCCACCACAGAGCCGGCGGCCAGTGGCTGATCCTCCAGGGGGGCGCCACAACTGGGGCCGTGGATATGTTCTCGGCGAGGAATGAGCGAGCTGCATGGAGCTATCATAAAGCAAATTTGTTAAAATCTTATTTTCCTAAAACATGTTTGTTTTGCTTAAAGTATATAATATTTTAATAACTTGTTAGGTGAATGAAGGTTTCAGGACAAATAACATGTGCTGGCATAAATCTTGTTTTATTGAAGATTGTTCAGTGTGCAGTTTATTATCTTTCATGACAGGGAGAGATAATGTTTGTCATCTTAAGTATTATTTCTGTACAGTTACTTAACCGCTTAAAGGCATAAGTAATACTAAATGCAGAAAAGGGAGGATTATTTGTTTTACACTTCCAGAGCAACTTACTGAAAGTGTAAGTACTATTCAGTAGTAAAAATGAAGGTTGTAAAAGAACAGTGATGTGTATGTATGAAAGTGGAAAAAAGTAAAAAAATAAAATAAAAAAATAGACCATATTCTAACATTGTCAGTATTCTTTCCTTAAAAATTATTTAGTAAGCCATTTCAAACCTTTAGCATTTTGTTGTGGCCTCCATGTGTGTTACGGAGGGTGCATGCTGCAGTAGCTTTGGAAATAAGTCCACATAATGACCAATCACTATTTTACCATTTTGATTTAAGTGCACAAGATGGTTACCAAAGAATGTACTCGCATGCTAATACTTGCAGAGACGTGATAATCTTTGTTCCTCATTATCCTAACAATAGGTGTGTCTAAGGATCTGAGCTGAGTAACCTCTCCTTCTATAAGCTTTCTTGACCTATCCCTCTTTCCTCACCAAGAAAGGAACTAATAATTCCAAAAGTTAGGATATTGGCAGTGTCAAGAATTATATAGTTCTATACTAGTGTTCCAGTTTCAGCCAGGAATGTGTAGTGCGTCCAGTGTAGCAGATGGTAACCACCACATATTGGTTTCCAGATATTAAAGCTCTGTTGGTATGATAAAAATGCAACTTACCAGGACTCCAGTAATGCTCATAGTTGGTATGTGGTTTCATTTCTGCAGATGCCCGAGAGCAGTTGTCAGTGTTTGGCTGACAGGTTTTAAGTAAAGTTTAAAGGATCATGTGATCCAGATAAAATGACAGCTGGGTTAACCAAATAAATAATTCTGATGTAAGTAGTACACTGCAAATATCGTGTATAGTTTATGTAACATAGACTGGCAGTTTCTAGTATGACAGAGCTGATTGAGATATTTAAAGAATATTTAGGGTCAAAAGAGAGTGTCAACTGGTAATTAAATTGAAGTGCCTTCTTTTAAAGTATCAAATGTTACATCATTGTGAGTGGTCAGTTTGTGGACCCGGAGGGGACCTTAACTGTTAGTGGTAAGTGTGGCCCTAGGCAAGCAGTGACGGGTGGGCATGCAAGGTGATTGATACAGAATGGCAACAGCAGTGAATGAAATATCTTGAGAAACCAGTTACAAACCCTACAAACATGATACAATAAAACCAAATACACCATCATGGTGGTGAAATGAGCTCATTGCATTTTTATGCATACTTCTATGATAAGGATAACAATTGAAACACTGGAGTTGTCACATCAAATTACAATTGACATCAGTAAACACCACAATATGCTAAATTCCAAATCCTGCATGGAAAACTAGACTATTTTGTGAAAGAGATATAAGCAAATGTGCCACAGCCATAAATCCTCCACAAACTACACATGATATGAAGGCAGCATGAGTTACATATTTCCTACCCTAATTATGGCAGGTAATGACTACCTATAGCTAACAATTTGATATACTTTAAATGAACAGCTGTTAATGAAAATTACATTAAACTGGTATGAAAACACAAATAATAAAAAAGAAAACATTTGCATGAAAGAACACACATCTAGAGAACAGAAGGGAATGCTTTCATTGATCTGTCCACTGAAAACTTGTAACTTTAAGTAACTATTTCATATTGTAAAATGGAAGTATAGCAGTTTTGCTAATAACAATAATGGAAATTCCTGGACGGAAAAATGTGTAAAGGCAACTACTTACCCATAGAGGATTAGTGTGGGCCACACAGAAACGTGAAAAAGCAGTTAACACTAGAATGAGATTTTCACTCTGCAGTGGAGTGTGCACTGATATGAAACTTCCTGGCAGATTGAAACTGTGTGCCAGACAGAGACTCAAATGCGGGAACTTTGCCTTTTGCCGGCAAGTGCTCTACCACTTGGTAGAGCACTCGCCTGTGAAAGGCAAAGGTTCCGAGTTAGAGTATCGATACAGCACACAGTTTTAATCTGCCAGGGAGTTTCAGTTAACACTAGTTTTCAAGCTCCTGTTCTTTTTTTCTAGTAAGAGTACACACATTCTCGCACACATCCAAACGTACCTGCTTGCAGTAGCAGTAAGACTTCTTATTGATTATCGAAAGCAGTTATTTGAACTGCTGGAGGTGAGCTGTGGTAACAGGTTAGTGTGAGAAAGGTCTTTCACCAGATTGCTATGTGGCTGCACAAGGCAAAATTACGAGTGCATTTCGAAAAGTAAAGATACAATGGTTTGCAGTCCTTAAATAGAACATTTATTTAGAAAAGTCAGTTACTACATCTTATTAACTGGATTATTTATTATTTTTCGACATAATCGCCCCCGTTATCCAAACATTTAAGTTTGTGCACAAGCTTTTGTATCCCACAGTCACAGAAGGTTGCCGCCTGTTTTTGGAACCACATTTCAACTTTATCTTTGATCTCTTCATAGTCGTGGAATTATTTTCCACCAAGATGTGACTTCAGGTAACAGAAGACATTGAAGTCAGTGGGTACAAGATCCGGGCTGTATGGCGGATGGTCCAGTACGTCCCATTTGAATTGTTTGAGTAGTGCTTTGGTTACGAGCACTGTGTGAGGCCGAGCATTGTCATGAAGCAAGCGGACTCCACTTGTCAGTATTCCCCTGCGTTTGTTTTGAATTGCCCTTTGAAGACATTTCAAAGTCTGGCAATATGCAACAGCATTAATTGTCGTTCCAGGACGCATAAATTCCAACAGAAGAATGCCTTGTCTGTCTCAAAAAACAGAAGCCATGATTTTCTTCACTGAAATCGACATTTTGCATTTCTTGGCTTTTGGTGAATTTGAATGGCGCCATTGCATTGATTGTTGCTTGGATTCAGGCGTATGGTGATAAACCCACGTCTCATCACCTGTCACAATGTGATCAAGGAACTCATGACCTGCTTCAAAATAGCGTGTGAGGAAGTCAAATGCAAAGCCCATCCTTTTCTTTTTGTGTTCTTCCATTAACAGTTTTGGAACCCAGCGTGCACACGATTTCCTGTACCCTAACTTGACAGTCACGACTATGTAAAAGGTTGTCATTGACACGTCCAGTATGATCTGATGCAATTCTTTCAATGTGAGACGTCTATTCACACAAATTGCTCCCTCCGTTCTCCGAAGATGGGCATCAGAGATCACAGATGGCCGACTTGTTCTTTGTCATGAACATTGGTCCTACCTTCAAAGAAATGACGACACTATTTAGTTACATTTTGTTGATTCATAATGTTCCCATAAACAGAAAGAATTTCTTTGTGAATATCTGCTGGTCGCTGACCTTTTGCATGAAGAAAATGTATTACGGAGCGCACTTCGCATTTGGCGACAGTCTGAATCTGCGCAGCCATTTTAAACACGGCCTATTCCAAACAGAAGCAACATTCAACTGCCGAACAGCTGCGAAGAGAAAGCTAACGGTTCAAGGTTTACACCAGTGTTGCTAACTTGCTTGCCAAAACTCTTCTGTACCTCTGGCGTATCCTTACTTTCCGAAATACCCTCATACTTCAGAGGGTAGGGGCACATTATGGACTGGGGGGAGGCAAGGAAGGTGGTGGCAAAGAGCAAGCCATATGGGGGGGAGGGGGGCCAAAGAAAGAAAGGAAGGAAGATTGAGCTCCTATGAGAGGAAAAAGACTGGTGAGAGAAGGTGAAACACAATCTGCATAGGGAAGAAGTGGTGCGGACAGAAGAGAGAAGGGTAAATGTTAGGTGAGGCAGTGAGAAACAAGTTAGCAGAGGTTTAGGCCAGGGGGACTGCAAGAGCACAGAATATGCTGGCGACACATTTCCCATGTGTGTAGTTCAGAGAAACATCTCAAAGAGAGAATCCAAGTGGTCCATGTAGTGAAGCAGCTGTTTAACTCAGTAGTGTCTTGATATGCTGCTTGTTTGGCAACTGGATGGCAAAGTTTATAGTTTAGCAGTAGCCATTCATGTGAATGGATAGTTGCTTGTCGTGCCCACAAAGAATGCAGATACATAAGAGGCTGCTTTCATACGTGGCCCTTCCTTTCATTGGGTGGGAAATGCTTGTCACTGGACTGTGCATACACCCCTCCCCCTCTGATTCATGCGCTGTGGGCCTCACCACTCTTTGGTGAGTTCATGCTTGGCTACTACGGGGCCACAGCCTTTGCAGCACCTCTTCCCTATCCATGCTGTGCATGTCTGTCCTTCTACTGTTCTTTTTCCCCTTCCCATTGGGAATGTATTCTGGGGTATTAATAGCCTGACATCAGAGCAGCCCCTCATCTATTTTTTCTTTCTTCCTTTCTTCTCCAGCTCCTACCCTTCCTTTGCTCTGGAATTTGAGGTTCTTCTCTGCTTCTTCTTCTTCCTCCTCGTGAGCTCGTGAAGGCCGGTCTGAATGTTGGCATGTAACAGGTGACAAGTTTCCTAACTCCGGGTCAACACGCAAGGTTCCCACTTACTCCTTGTACAGGCCAGGCCCAGGAAGGGGTGATTGCCTGAGCTGTTACTTTGCCAAACTGCCAGTTGGTCCCTCTGTCTGGAGTTCGGGAGATATGACCTGAGGTGTGAACAACCATCTAAGGTAGGTGAGCCCTCCTCTGAGGGAGGCCCCATTTGGAAGGAGTGCGCCATCAGAGAAGCTGACAATTGTGGGGGATTTTTTCACAATGAGCCAATCACCAACTCAGTCTACATCTAGTAGACATAAACAGAATTAGAATAAAGATTCAAAGAATCTCCCTCCTGCACCTTGGTTCACATACTGAAGGTCAGTCCTTTGCTATGGTTAATCTGTTTATTATTCAGGAAGGTGTTGATGCTGTTTAGAGCCCTGTAAAATCTGCTCTCATTTATGCAATGGCACTTTGCTTTTGGAGAGTACTTCTAATTCTCAAGCCCAACAACTGCTTGGAGCTTCGCTCTTCCACGGCTATGCTGTTCACGTCGAGGCCCATCGAATGCTGAAATCCTCATGTGGTATCATTGACACTAGGCTGCTTCATGGTCTGTCTGCAAGAGTAATCCAAACTTATCTCGGATCAGGGCATCACTGCATTTCACTGGTTAATGATAAAGGTTGAGGCAATGTTGGTGCCTACATACACTCTTTTTCTCATGTTTTATAGAGTAGTGCTTCTGTTTAAGATCGAAGCAGGCTATGAAGTTGTCATGGCATTCGTGGCATTAGATCCAACAAGGAGGAACTACAGCCACTCTTGGAATCACAGAGTCCGCTTGTTTCCTGCCTCCGAGAATCAAAACTGTATGCTGGAGACTGCTTTGACCTCTCGCATTTCCTTTCTGTCTGTTTTGATTTTCCCCCTGTGCACAGCATTCCATCTCATGTGGGAGTCACACTGCTCATCTGAGATGACATTCATAGCCAAACCATTTCACTGAACACAGTCTGTATTATACTTCTTTGTTTACCTTTTCTCTTTGCAATATCTACAATATCTACATCCCTCTGTCGTTCTGTATCACCAGAGCTGACTTCCTCCAGCTTATTGGTCAACTCTCTCACCCCTTTCTGCTGCTTGGTGACTTTAATGCACCCGCTGGGGGAGGGGGGGTCTTCCAGAGCCTATCTGAGAGATGCTCTTTTTCCTGACCTTCTCAATTAACTCAACCTCATTTGCCTGTACACTGGAGCACCCGTTTTCCTTTAAGACTCGACACACACACATTCCCATTTGGACTTTTCCTTCTGCACTGTCCAACATCGTCTCGAGTGGTCCGTTCTCAGACACGTACTCGAGCAACCATTTCCCATGTGCTATCATTTTGTCAACCCCTACCCCACATACATGTAAACCCAATTGGCGGCTTTCTAAGGCCAACTAGAGGCTTTACTCCTCCCTGGTGACTTTTGATGAACAAAATTTTCCCAGTCGTGGTGACCAGGTAGAGTACATTACAAATGAAGACATGGGCGGGAGGGGGGGGGGGGACACAATGAATGTCACTTTTTACCAAAATTTTGTTTATTCTTCTGTTAAACTTGTTGAAGTGCATAATTTAGAATCATAAGACAGGAAAAATTATGATTGGCACGGTATTTTGCAAAGCAATGATAAATGTCTTGGATGTGTTTGAACATTATTAAAATCAGGTTCAAGTTTGTATTTTAGTGTAAGTGGTGCTGAATATCAGTTTAAAGTATTTCCATTGTTGTTTAGATGAATTACTGCTTTAATTGTTTAAAATGTCAATAGATTCAAGAGCCACATGGATTAAGTTTAGTATTCTTTGAAGACTCATAGTGATATGAAGTGCTATTTTGTTAGTGCAAAGGTATTGTTATTTCGATTTCTACAATGGATCCAAATGAAAATGCTGTTCCAGAGTGGAAAGTTAATCCAAAGATAAGGCAGAAGTATGGATGAGTATGGGGTGCTACTAAGATGAGTAACCACAAACGTGAAACTGGAAAAAACTGTGAGTGTAGTAGATTAAAATGTTTTGAGAAAATTAATGAAAGTGAAGGGCAGACTATTATAAAGCATTTTAATGGGTTAGCCGATAAATCAAGCAGAGTCTGATCTTCTTCATCGTTTGTACACATTCAGAGTTTGGGTAAAAAGAGGTGAATTATTACATGAAGAATGTGTATGCTACAAAGCGTTCTTAGCACTTCATTGTGTAACCCCATAACGTCTGCAAACTATTCAACAACAGCTGACAATGTATGGGATGGTGTGTTATGGAAGAGGTAAACACAGTAACAGACCCCACTCTATAAGTAATGAAACACAATTAAAGGTCAATGAATATATTCAGTCCCTGAAAGGTCACCACTCTCATTACTCCTTGGAAAAAAATCCAAAATATATTTACCAGAGGAACTGAGTGCAAGGATATAACACAAAATGTATAGGGAAATTAATCCAAACAACCCCATTTCATATGATAGCTACTTGCACATTTATAACAATGAGTATGACATTTCATTTGGTTATCGTAGGTCAGACACTTTGTAGTGAATGTGATTCAATAGAGGTACAAGAGAAACAACTACATGAAGAGCTGCCACTCTTTGCAGAAACTAACAACCCCAGTTTAGTCAGCCAGAAAAAAACTTTTAAAAAACCTGGCCATAGTAAAGGAGCTCTACTTAAAGAGAGCACAAACTTTCTACAAAAGTAAACAAAAATACTGAAAAAGTTATTAAAAAAGTGACACAGAAGAATCTATGGAGTTCCAAAAGAACTCGTCTCCAAATATATCAAGCAATATTGTGTACTACAAACACCAGTTGACAATACGTCTGTTTAATATCCGTGTTCTGACATCTGGTTACTCAGTGTTTTACTGTTTTTGATCCATTGCAAAGAAAGAATTGGATGAAATAGTATCCATGCTTCACCACAATATCTTTAATATTTTTCCACCTAAAGTGAAATAGGTACACATTTTCTGTGACTCTTGTGGTTGACAGAATAAAAATTACACCGTTTTCCGCTACATTCATTACATTGTAACAACATGGTGCCGTTTAGAAAAAATCACAATGACGTATCCTGAAAGGGGGCACTCTTATTTGGAGTGCGACAAAAATAGGGTGCTCATTCCACAGAAACGAATTGATGAAGTTCCTCAAGACTAGTATGCCGTTGTTAGAGATTGCAGCCTAACCCATTCAAAGTACTTGAATGTGACCAGACTCTTTTCAAACAATGGACATAATTCTTTTCTCTTCGAAATTGGAACAAGCCAAAATTATCTATACCTCCTAGACCATTGAATGAAGTTAAAACTGAAGTTCAGCTGCCGCGCCTTCTTTCTCCGAGGACAGGAATCTGCAATGGGCCTTGGGAACCTACAGTAGTGACCATGAAGAGGAAGACAATTGAAGATAAACTAACTGATGGAGAATTCATGTTACCTGGCTCAGCCTACTCGGACTTCATACTAGTTCCACTGTTGAAATGAGTGAATGAATGAATGAATGAATCCAACTGTTCACAAATTTTTTTTCTCTGTAATGGTAAAAATTGACAGTCATTGTTCCCCCTCCCCCTCATGTCTTCAAATGTTATTTTTACCTCTGCATAATGTTCCATACCTTGCACTTCATCTTTACCACACTGTCTTGGTCCCTTGATGGACTGAGGCATGCTGCAACATGGTTTGCACACGGAGATGTGTTCTCCACATTTTTAACTGTCATCTTACAATGCCAAACTGTTTTTGTTATAAATCATTGCATGCACCATGTCGTCACATTCTTCAGGATAGCAAGAAAGCTAGCTGAATTTCACTTACTAGTACTTTTAACAGTTTGACTCCCTCTTTCGTCATGTGGGGCAACCTCCGTTCGCTCTCTGAGGCCTCGATGCATTCCTCAAATTCTGGCCTGACCATAGCAGATTATGTTGTGACCATATTGCTATCTTCAATACCTTAGGCGCTATTTTGCAAAGAGTTTGAGCTCCAACCACTATTACCCCACCTTCCTCCCTTGAAAATGAGTAGAGGAGGCTCAGGTGACACCTTTCTCCTCTCAGAATCAGGAGTGCTACAATGTCGCCTTTACCATGAGGGCGCTAGATCATGCTCCCACTTCATCCCAATCCTCTGCTCCAGGATTGAACTGTGTTCAATTCAGATGTTGCATGTTGCAGCCCATTTCTCTTGAGGGCAAGCACTGTGTCCTTCATATGTACTATCACTTTTGGGCAGGTGGCATGTTTCTTAGATGTTGGCATGAAGCCACTGTCATATCTAATCCGGGAAAGGACAGACGTGTTTCGTCTAGATACTGCCCCATTTTTCTCCCCACCTGTATTTTCAAGGTGATGGAATGTATGGTTCTTGGCCGGCTGGTATTGTGGCTCGAATCTCGCAATTGAGTAGCAACTACACAATGTGAATTTTGACCACCCATTCTGCAGTTGACTATTTCATCACTTTGTCAACCCATGTCATGAACGGTTTTCTGCGGAAATGCAAAACTGTGACCGTGTTTTTTGATTTAGAGGAAGCCTGTGACACCTGCTGGGAGGCTTGTATTCTCCGTACTATATACACGTGGGGCTTCTGAGGCCACCTGTCCCACTTCCTTCAGTAATTTTTAAAAGACCAAGTTTTCAAGGTATGTGTGGGTTCCGCCTCAAGGCTCCAACCTTAGCATCATCATCTTTGCTATTGCCATAAATGCTATTACAGACTGTTTCGTGCCAGCATCTGCAGCTCCCATTTTGTCAACAAATTTGTGATCTATTACAGTTCTCCATGGACTTGTCTCCTTGAGTGGCATCTTCAGCATTGTCTTGATTGCCTTTACTTGTGGAGCATTGAAAACGGCTTTTGCTTTTTCGCTGACAAAACCGTGTGTTTGAAATTCTGGTGGTGCAATGGGTTTCTTCCACTTTCTTTACATCTTGGGCCTGTTGCTCTTCCATTCACTGAAAATGCTAAACTGGTGGGGCTCATGCTTGATAGAAAACTTTCTTGGTCCTCTGACGTGTCTTACCTGGCTGCCAGCTGTACCCGATCCATCAATGTCCTGTGTGTCCTAAGCAGTCCTTCCCAGGGATTGGATTGGACCACCCTCCTCCATTTGTACTGATGCTTTGTCTGTTCGAAACTATATTATGGGTGTTTCATTTCTTTATCTGCACATATGTCCATCTTATGCTCTCTTAATACATTCCACCATTGTGTAATCCGTTTGGCCACTGGCACCTTCAACACTAGTCTGGTTGACAGTCTCTGTGCAAAAGCCGCCGAACTATCACTGTCATATCAGTGTGATGTTCTCCTCAGCAGATATAAGTGTCATTGGTCTCCCATGCCCAGTCACCCATCCTAAGCCTCCTTTTTTGATCGTTCCCTTGACCGCCAGTATGGGGCACATTTTTCATCTCTGTTACCATCTGGAATTTACTTTCAGCTATTGCTCCAGAGCTTAATTACACGCTACCTGCCACATTCCTGGTGTGTGTGAACCGTTCACCACCTTGGACCTTGGCTTTGTGCGGCAGCCCATGTTCATTTTGGACTTCATTCGGTTCCTAAGGAAACTACTCTGGATTTGATCTATCACTGTAAGATTCTCGACCTTCACAAGCAACTTAGTGATAGCACCTTCACGCACACTGATGCAATAGCTATTTTTTGGTATAGGCTTTCAGAATGCTGCTTGATTTTTACAGCAAAGGTCTTTGCCCTCCATCAGGCCACTCAGTACATCCAATGATAAGGATTTTTAATTGTGTCATCTCCCTGACAGTGTATACCCTTCAGAGCCTCTGTCTGCTGTACACAGTTCATCCCTTAGTTCAACGGGTCCAGAAAAGCTTCTACTTTCTTGCTCTTGAGGTAGCCACTTTTATATGGGCACCTGGTCACATTGGTGTGAAGCAAATGAGGCTGCTGATGCTGCTGCCAAGGCCACAGTCCTCCTACCTCAGCCTGCTAGTTCTTTAATTCCTTTGGATGATCTCTTTGTTGCCATCTGTCAACAGGTGGTGTCACTTTGACATCACCAGTGGTGTTTTCTTAATGGGAACAAGGTCAGGGCATTAAACCTCTCCCAGAAGCTTAGCTGACCACCTCTTGGTCATCTTGCCATGAGGAGATCATTTCAGCTAGGTTGTGTATTGGGGATTGTTGTTTTAGCTCTCATCATTTATTAAATGGTGATCCCCCACCACTGTGAACTCAATGCCATCAACCTTTATTGGTTTGTCATTTCATGACCAAATGCTTTTTCCCCCCACTGTAGTGTATGTTTGCCATCCGACTTATTGGTCGTTTCAGTGAATGATGCATAGGCTGTCAAGTGCATTTTACTTCTTATCTGTTGTAGCAATATGATGAAGGACATTTAATCTTTAGTTCAGGACCTCCGCTGTCTCAACAGCGTATTGTGTGGACCTTTAACTAAGAGGAAACCCTTGTTCTTAGCTCACTTGCCTTCAATTTAGCTTAATGTGTAGTTGCTTTTAATTTCTTTTTCATATTGGTTTTCTGAAGGTATGACATGGGTGCTTACAATCTCAGTTGTCTTTGCATCCCCCTGCCCTGCAAAAAAAGAAGAAGAAGAGGAAGAAGAAGCTCTGGACTGCAGCAGGAGATTGTGGATAGATGGATGGGGCAGGTCTCTTTCACCTGGGTCAACCACAAGGGAATTACTCAGGGGATGCAGGATTAGTACAAGGTTGGACGAGACATTCTGTAGGTTAGGTGGCCAGCAGAACACTGGTTTAGGAAATGTGGGAAGGTTATCGGTGGAATATCCCTCATCTTGGGGCACAGAGAGAGGATGTCGAATTCCTTGTGAAGAATATAGTTAACCTTTTCGAGACCACAGTGATACTGAATGGTTAGAGGAATGCTGGTTGATGGCTGGTTAACAGGGTTGCTGGAGTCAGAGGAGGAGGTGGCACAGGAGATAGGTTTATGGATGAGCTGGATAACAAATTGTCTGTCAGTGGAGGCTGTGGTAAGTTAATCAATGTATTTCGGCAACTCCTGCTTTCCTTTCCAGAGGCAGTGTCCACGGGTGGCAAGGCTGTGTGGAAGAGACTTTTTGACAAGGAAGGGCCGACAGCTATCAAAGTGAAGGTACTGTTTGTGTTGGTGAGCTTGATATGAAGGCTGTATTTGTGGAGCCATCTGAGATACGGAGATCAACACCTAGAAAGATGGCTCGTTGAGTTGAGAAGGACCAGGCAAAGTGGATTTGGGTACAGATGTTACAGTAATGGAGGGAGGAGCAAAGGTTGTCCCCCCTTCCATGAATCCAGATCATGAAAATGCTGTCAATGAATCTGAAGCAACAACGTTTTTTCGGTGTTGACTGGAAAGGAAGGATTTCTCCAGGTGAGACATAAATTAGTTGGCGTAGGAAGGTACCATATGAGTACCTATGGCAGTATCACATAGATTTGGCTTCAAAAGTGAAATAATTGCGGGATCAGGATGTGATTGGCAATGATGATTAGAAAAGAGCTGATGGGTTTTGTATCACGATGATGTTTGGAAAGGTAGTGTTGGAAAGTTGGTGTATAAGGATGTCGCATCCACAGTGACCAGCAATGTGTCTGGTGGTAACGGAATACTTACTGCGGAAAGATGCTGAAGAAAGTGATTATGTCTTGAATGTGGGACGGGAGGTTGTGGACAATAGTTTGGAGGTGTTGGCCAACAATTGCAGAGGTTTGTTTAGTGGGGACATTGTGCCCATCCACAGTGGAGTAACTAGTGGGAAGACAAGTGCGGGTTGGTTTTGGAGAGTAGGTAAAACGTAGGAGTGCAGAGGTTGTAGGTCAGGGAAGGAAATGGATTAAGGTTTCCTAATTTGAGATGGACCTTAATGGCCTTAAGGAACTGCTGGTGGCCTTGTTGAACCTTTGGATTTGGATCATGGTCATAAAGTTTGTATGCAGAAGTGTCAGAAAGTTGGCAGAGACCCTCAGCCACTTCCACTATGATTGATGACTATTATGGAGAAGCCTTTTCCTATGGGAAAGATAATCAGATCTGGATTTGTGTTTAGGTTACCAATAGCTGTGTTATGTCAAAGTAATCCTGGACTCATTGGGGAGAGGTTTATGAAAGGAAGGAGAGGCCAGGTTAGAAGTGAGGAATTCATGAAAGCTAACCAGAGGGTGACTGGCTGTAAGGGGAGGAGGGTCATGGCTGGAGGCAGCTTCTGTGTAGTGTTTTGGTTGGCTGTTGTCAGTGCGATGTGTGGTGAAGAAATTTGTCCACTGCAGAGAACGGGTAAAGGAAACAGGTCCATTACAAGTCCAGCGTGGTTGAATTTGAGTTGTCAGTGAAAGGCAGGGCCTTTAGAAAATACTGAGATCTCTGCAGGAGTTAGTGTTTTGGTAGAAAGGTTGACAACAGTGTTATGGCATGGGTGTTTAGTAGTAGTCTGTTTTGTGAAGTGTGTAGTTAGTTAGTTAAGGATATGAAAAGTGAAGTAGTAGTAGTAGTAGCAGCAGCAGCAGATTTATTCATCCATAGATCCGTCTGTATTTACAAGTTTAGATCTATTTAAAATAAGCTAATTCATATACACATATATTTACAGATTTCTAGTTAGAGGCAATCATTTGATTAACTCCTGGTATACAATACTTTTTTATAACTTGTTAAATAATGTAATGCCACACTGTTCACTCATATCTCACCGTCAGTCACTGCAAACACTATACCCACATTGTTTCACTTCAGTCACTACACACACACACACACACACACACACACACACACACACACACACATGATCTCTGGGCAATTTTCTGTAATGCAACTTTCCATTTGCTATCCTGAAAAACTGAGTCAGCATCCTTCCATAATGAGTGAGATGTTGAGCTCAGAAAGAGGAAGAGGTGTTAGTATTGTGCTATGCATAGCTTGCGAGTAAGTATTTCTATAAAAGTAAAAAGAAGGAAAAAACATAAAGTGAAGGTGTTATGTGGAATGTTAGATGTTTTATAATCATTATTATTTATTTCTATAACTTTTTCATCAAACCCCCACTCTGTTTTATCTAAGTAATCCTTCAATGTATAGCATAAGACGTACTTTTTAGCTGCTTTTTTAAATAAATGTATTTTTGCAATTTCTTTTATCTCTTTTGGTAATTTATTGTACAGTTTTATTCCTTGGTAGAAAAAGCTGTTTTGAGTTTTATGTTTATTTTTTCTTGGTAAATGTAAGTTGAGTCTATCTCTTGTTGCACAGTCATGGACAGAACAGTTTGTGCAGTAATAACCAATGTTATTTTTGATCTGTACGACTGATTGGTAAATATATTCACATGGAGCAATTAAAATCCCCAGTGTTTTGAACAGATGTTTACAATGAGCTCAACTAGTATTTTTGGTTATTATTATTATGGCTCTTTTCCGAAGTTTGAAAATTGTGTTCATATTTTGTGCATTTGTTCCCTAAAAAAGAATGCCATAGCTAAGAATTGAGTGTACATATGAATAGTATGTAACTAAAAGACACTGCATGTTACACACTGATGATATTCTGTTTGCGGATCATTGTGAGTCTTTTTCATGGAACTGAGGTGTTTAAGTGTTTGGGAGGACTTCTTAATTCCTGCTGTTGTCCATCTGTTTTTGTGAGATGTTGATACAGACATGAATACTTTTGGAAATGCCTTTTCAAAGTTAAATTTAAACAATGTGGAGAATTTAGAGAATTTCATATTCACATTGGTTTCCTTATATACTTCATCCGAGCTTTGTTTTTCTAGTTCTTTTGAAAAATCTTCTATTTTGATTTCTGATACATGTTGTCTGTAGGCTTGTAGTTCAGGGAATGATTTGATGCCTTATTTTCCTGTTGTTATTTGACAGAGATGGGCTGATAGTCTGAGATCTTTTACAGCTACATCACATTTTTCCCTGACCATGTTTGAGGCCATATGGTCAATTACGGATGCTGTTGTTGCAATAGCCCTTGTTGCACTATTGACCAATAGGGACATGCCAAAAATTTGAAGGATGTTTATGAAGGTGCTTCTGGATTCATTTATGATATTAGTGTTGATGTTAATTTCCCCACATAGAATTATGTTTACCTTTGTACTTGAGACTTTATCTAAATCTTCTGTTACTTTATTGAAAAAAGTGTCCACTCTATCACTGGGAGATCTATACACACCCAAAATGATTAATTTCTTGGTGATACCACACCCTGTTAATGCAATAGTTGGAATTTCAAAGTGTTTGTGTTCACTTACTGTACTGAGGTCATATCTTGATTTGAACTGTGTTCCTTTTCTGATATAAATTCGTGATCCTCCATCCCTTGAAGTAGTTCTGCAGTAAGAGTTTGCTTTTTCATACAATGATAATACTACAAAACCGTGTCTCTACACCAGTGCTCAGTATTCCGTGTCTCTACACCAGTGCTCAGTAATACAAACTACTGTGCAGTTCAAAGATTGGACCTCAACTTCTAATAGTTGTAATTTATTTTTTATTGATTGCATGTTTTGATGGAGGATTGTAAAGTCTGTGAAATGCCCCATGTTACTCTTTCCAATGGTTTGTTTTTCTTTGTGACATCTGGTTTATATGATATTTGAAGTGTTAAAATCTGTTTTGTGAATGATTGTTTCAGTATTTTTTAAACTGCTGGAGATACTCTTTAGGCAGGGGAACCTGTTGTCTGGGTTTATCCTAAAAAAGTCATACTTTTCCTACCTATGACAACAGGTATTTGACCGTGTGTCACCTGAGATCCACCCCCTATACTTTCATGAATCAGCTGTACCAGTCTTCCTTTCCCAGTCCTGTTTAGGTGTGGGCCATGCCTCGTGAAACCCCATCTGTTGATAGTCCTGACAGGCACCAGAGAAACATGAGCAAAGTGGGCTGTCCTCAGAGCCATCTCTAACCCCACATTGATTAGCCTCACAGCTCCATCAAGGTGTGGTCGATCATGACACTGGAACAGCTCAACGAAGTGTACGTTGGTGCCATGAGTCAGGGAAGCTATCTTGTCCAGGTCATCACCTATGTTATACGCCCCATCCCTGTCCAAACTGTTCCCCACCCCACCCACTATCACTACATGGTCCTCTTTTGTGAAGTTCTTACATAAAGACCCTAGGTCCTCTGTCACATGACTTAGCCCTGCATTTGGCTTGAAGATACTGGTGGCCTGGTACCCTGCCCCTAAGCTTTCCTGTAACTGAGGCCCTACATCTCACCCATGGCTACTATCTAGCAGGAGCACTTTCTTCTCTCTAAGAATTTGTACATTTCTAGGCTTCTTGGCCTCGGTTGAAGTGTGCTGCACATTTCCTGCTCCTCGTTCTACCTGAGGCTCTTCTCCACTTAACTCTGGCAGTGATAGATACTTGTTTTTGGTGTTGATGATAAAACTGTCAGATCGCATTTTCTTTCTTCCCGTCCGCGTCCGCCTACCAGCTGCCAGTTCCCAACCACCCTCCTCCCCCCTATCTCCCTTGATCCTTATGAGTTTCTTCCTTGCTTCCTTCCAACTGTGCCTGAAGGGCACAGATTTTCCTTTCCTGTTCCCCAATGAAAATGTTCCTACTGCATACTCTGTAGTTCCAGGAGAGAGCTTCTTCTGTTCTCCTAACATTCTCCCCACTGCAGCCTTCTCCCCCCCCCCCCCCCCCCTCCCCTCCAGTGAAAACATTTGCAACAAATCTCTCTACTACCCTATAACAGCTCCCACATTTCTCACTCATGGTCAGTTTTGAAAGAATAACTAAATTTAAAGAACGTTTTAAATTTGTCAAGTGCGGAAGACAGAAAGGTCTTATGTGTGATGGTTGTTGTTTTTGTACTGATTTAGAGATACGACGACAGAAGAATGAATTTGTAATTACTTTCCTTTTAGAGAATTTACATTATCAGGTGTGTTCGGTCAGGCTCTTAAGCGTTTATAACTCGGAAAATTTAGGCCTAAATCGCATCTAACTAGTAAACAATACAAAATGTGTTGGTTCAATATGATTTAGAAACGTTTAATTACACTTTTATTGTGACAATAAACACAGATGAAACTAGTAGCTGACTTTTTAAAACGAGTTTTGCACTATCAAAAAAACTAGAATAGAATGTTTTGTGTTTGTCACGCAAAATTTCTGGTTATGTCGCGATTATTGGGACTTAAGATAAAGAACAAGTTTTTTCGAGAAATTGTATGGACAGCTTCCTAAGATCATGCTGGGAATGCTGTTCCAACTGTTGGAGGAAGAGCATTTCTATTGCAATAACGGAATTAAGTAAGTTGTGGTCTGAGAGTAAAATGGTTTTGTGAAAGGAGTAGAGGCTGTCAAAGAATGATTTGAGCTTGGCTTGTTTGATTATGAAGGACCAGATTGGTGAGGGGCTAATGGAACTGGAGAAGGTGAAACTTCTTGTGATAGGATGGATGACAGCATGAAATGCCAATTTTAATGGTAAACCCATAAGGTGGAATACCAAGTGCTTGACAAGATTTCAGGAAGAGGATGTGTGCTTGGAGTTTCGCTGGGGCAATGTGGAGTGAATGAGCAGAGATTCATGGTTGGATGGTCAGAAGACGAAAGCATGAATGGGGAAAAAAGTAAGAAAATGAAAGCTTATGGTCAAAGAGTTACAAAGGTAAAACATGGTAGGTACCATAGATAGAGCTATGTAGGAAGTTCTAATGAAGATTAGGAAATGTTTTAAAGAAGCAGGAGGTAGTAGGATAATTCTTCAATACATATGCTTGATCACAAATTGACACATCCAACAGTAAAAAATACGCACGACCCTAAAGTGCTGTGGAAAATAAACATGCGCATTTGGACAGCATGAGTCAGAGGTGAAGAAAATTTGTAACAAAGCACTGGAATTAAATATTCCAAGGAAAGAAACCATTGTGAGAACAGGTAATTGTAGCACAGCAGTTATTAATGTGGTGGGTTGTCACAACAGTGAGCATTCTGACTGTACAATAGAGGGTGTTTGGTGTATGTTTAGAAGGCAGATACTGCAGAGGAGAAGAAAGTAAACACATATTAAGGAATAAAGAATGGGCAAATAAGCTTTAGATAATGAAAGAAAGACAGTAACAAACATAAAACAATACGGGATTCAAGAGAGCCGATTGGCAATGTAATACGAGGGTTGACTGAAAAGTAATGCCTACACCTTCGAAGTCTTCAACGGTTTCCAGTATTGGTATGTGACAGGTACTGGCTTGTTCCATAGTCTCTTCTCTACAGCTCCAGTTGGCTGGAAGCCTTAGCATTGAATGGTTGTGTTGTTACAGTGTGAAGTATTGATCTCTGCACGGAAAGTCAGTCAATGCAATTCAAGCAACGTTCAGGCATTGAATTCTTGACAAAGGAGATTCATCAGTCACATTATTGCTTTGCTTGGCTATCAGAACATTTGTGCACGATGGGTACCCCAGATGCTGATTCCTGAAATGAAAGCACACAGATTTGAATTTTGCCAGGATCTCGTCTTGCATTATTAGAATGAAGGTGACACATTTCTCCATTCAATTGTGACAGGAGGTGAAATGCGGGTACACCATCATGACCCAGAGATGAAACATCAGTCTATTGAATATTGACACAAAGACTCACCCCAGAAAAAGAAATCCAGGATGCAGCTCTTAGCTGGAAAAATTGGGCCAAAGTGTTCTGGGATGCAGATGGTGTTACCAATATTGACTTCCTTGATCATGGAACAACAATAAATTTAGAGCATTACATCACTTAATACTGTGAAACGATGGCTAACAAGTCTCTGAAAGGAAAAGGGAAATGTTTTCCTGCAGTATGACAATGCCAAACCACAAACTTCAAATGCCACCACAGCAGAACTTCAGAGACTGCATCTCACCAACGTACGCCATCCTCCATACAGCCCAGATTTAGCACTGTCTGACTTCCATCTGTTCCTGATAATGAAAGACAATCTGTGGAGAGATCATCAGGTTTCTGATGAATACATTGAGAGAACTGTGAAACTGTGGTTGTGGAAACAGTGTGTCGACTTCTTCCGTGACGACTTCAGAAAACTTGTTCATCGTTGGCAGAAATGTATCCAATTTGTTGGTGATTATGTGGAAAAGTGAATATTGGTAATTAAAAATCACATTCTAAGGACTATTTCTGTGTTTGATTTATTAAAATATTCCCATCCAAATCCAGTTAATGAAGGTGGGGGCATTGCTTTTCATTCAACACTTATACAATGATGGAAATGTTTGGATGAAAAATTAAGGGAAAGACAACCACTTCCCTATAGAGGGTTGGCAAGTGGCACACAGAAACAGGTAATAGAAAACGATTAGCACTAGCTTTTGAGTTCTTGCTTGTTTTCTGCTAAGAGTGTACACATTTACACACACAGACAGTGCTCGCCTCCTTCATCACCTTTTCACAGTTCTTCTCCCATTACAACCAGACTCCTTACTGGTCACAGTGGATGCAACGCTCTTAACATTAACATTCCAACTCTACCTTTCCTCCTGATACCAAACCTACCACCTCTGTCCTAATTATCCTAGCCATCCACATTCTGTCCCACAATTAGTTCACTTTTGAAGGCCAGATCTATCAACAAATCCATGGTACTGCTATGGGTACTCACATGACACCTTTCTCTGCCAACATATTTATGAGCCATCTGGAGGAATTCCTCCTTTCCATTCAACAGCTAAACCCCTTGTCTGCTTCATATTCATTGATGGCATTTTCATGATATGGGCTAATGTGAGGGACAACATTTACTCCTTCCTCCAAAACCTTAATACCTGTTCCCAAATCCACTTCATTGGTCCTTGTCAATGAATGAGCCACCTTCCTAGATGTTGAGCTCTACCTCCCAGATTGCTCCATAAATATGTCCATTCATATCAAGTTCACCAACCACAAACTGTACCTCCACTTTGACAACAGTCACTCCTTGCATGCTAAAAAGCCTCTGCCATCATCCATACAGCCTCCCCACCTGTGCACACTGCATGTACAGTGGAAAACGGGAGTTGTCAATGTATACTGATAACTTTACCACAGCCTTTATTAACAGACTATATTCTATCCAACTCATCCATAAACATATCTCCCAGGCCATCTCCTCTGGTGACACCTGTAGCCCTGTTAAGCAGCCATCGACCTGCATTCCTCTAATGATCCAGTATCACCCTGACCTCGAAAATCTCAATCACATTCTTCACCAGGGCTTTGACTCCCTGTCGTTCTACCCTTAGATGATGAATATCCTGCCCAAAATCTTGCCCATATTGCTAAAAGCAGTGTTCTACCACCCACCCAACCTACAGCAAGTCTTTGTCCATCTATATTCTAAGATTCTAAGCCAGTTCCCAGTCCTACAAACCCGTAGCTCAAATCAAATGTAAGATGTGTTCCATACATCTACTTATCACCTCCTACTGGAATCCAGTCGCAGGCATCTCTCACCCAATAAAAGGCAGGACCACATTTCAAAGCATGCATATTATATATCAGCTACGCTGCAATTACCGTACACTACTCTATGTAGGCATTACAAGTAACCAACTGTCCACTTATGTGAATGGTCACCACCAAACTGTAGCAAACTGCTGAGCTGTTTGTAGTCACATTAGAGTTGTAATGAAGATCTTTGGCTCTCAGCAATGGCACAAACTATAAACCACACAACAGTAGTATCAGGAGCAAGAGGAGCTGTGAAGCAACACATTCTGGCAAGTACTTGTAACGTGTGACCTGGTTAGCAAAGGTGGCTACAGGAAGTGTGTTGTGGCTGACCTCTACCCTGCATATGGTACTGGAACTTGGTAGTTGGAGCAGTGGTGCCAGAGTTGACATTATGGGTCAGAGGGATTAAGAGAGGGATTAAGTATGATTCCATGGTGGATCACATCAGTTGCTGAACTCTCAGGAGAGAAGTTGTTTCCTTGATGAGCGACGGCAGTACAAGGAAAATTGTATACACTGCCCGAAACAATTAGAGGAACAAGAATTTGGTTGAGTGCACTATGTACATAGTCCATGGTCAGGATATATATATTGTTGTTCTTGTGCTTCCAACATGTTTTAATAATGACAACAATCCTCCTCAAAACAGTTGAAAGCCATGGGTTAGTGGCAGTATTCAAATGTATTTCACTAAGCCTAAGAGTGAAATGGATGAGCAATGTTTCCCTCTTCCATCTAGTGAGTGCCCTGTCTAATCTTTGTGTATATTTCATAAGTCAACATAACGCATCTGACAGGCAAAACATGCTGAGGCCATGACTTTACTGTAGGAAGGTTGGTCTATTTTTTTCAGTGTCTACAGAACTTAATGTGGCTTCATCTGTTGTTCGGAGGGTTTGGAAATGATTTCCTAGAAAGGGTATGTACATAAGTAGACCAGGGTAAGGGAGGAAACGGAAAATATCAGCCATAGATGACTGATATGTAGTTAATTGTTCTCTCCACTGGCACACTTTGACTGCTGAGAACCTACAAATTGATTTGAGGGCAACAACTGGTTGCAATGTCGGTGACCAAACACTGGTCAACTGACTCCAAAAGACTAGTTTAAGTCCAAAAAAACCTCATCACATGCCTTGATTAACTGCTCGGCACATGGGAGATCAATTTTGATTTGCTGAGGAATACAAGCACTGGTGGCTGCATCACTTCCTCAATGTATTGTTTACAGAGGAGTCCTGCTTTTGTCTAACACAGTACAATGAACATATATATATATATATATATATATATATGTATCGTCAATGTGGTGAACATTATAATGAAGCAGTAGTCCAGGAAATGGGCAGATTTGGTTACAATTCAGTCACAATTGATGGTCGATCAAAATTTCAGGTACTCAAGAGGCAGACTTAATGGTCAGAGGCACAGCAGAGAGATTGTACAGACTTTTTTATGTCCATTGCAGATGTAGTGGGTCCCCAGTTTATCCTACAACAAGACAGTGTGAGAGTGCATTAAGCAGAAGTCACTCTGGAAATGTTGCAGGAACTCGCAGTTCAAACATTAGAGGGGACTGCTCTGAGTCCTGACCTCACTCCTATTGAATCCTTATCAGATATACTGGACAGACATCTATGGACATGTTCTATAGCACCACAGACTCGTGAACAACTTGCAGAGGCGCTCAATGAGGAATGGGAAAAAATTCCGTAAGAAAATGTTTGCAGACATGTCAGGAGCATGACTCGGAGATATGGGACAGTAATTCTGGCACGTGGAGGACCTATCACATACTGAAATGTTTCGTTTTGTAACAAGTGAAGGAATTTCCACTTTGATTTATGACATTGTGGTGAATTTCTTGCCATAGCATGAAAAGAGAACAGGCTAAGTACATTTCTGCTAAAAGGTTTCACTTTCCAGAACAAAAGTCTGTTTCACTCCAGACATTCCTGAAAGGTGTTTAAAATGTTGCCCTTTAACTTTTTGAGCAGTGAATATTGGTATGTTCCCTCTGAAACTAAAAGTACTTGGCACAACTAAATTACACTCGAGTCCTTTGTGACTTCAGTAATTGCATTTGAACTTTCTTTGTAAATTCTGCTTTTCAGTTTAAAAAATTATTGCTACAGTGTTTGCAGGTGGTGCCTCCATTTTGACATTGATAGTTATTCACGTAATCAGAAATTCAGACTTGTATTTATGAATGTTTTACTGCATGTGTAGTTGGCAATAATGTACAAGTCATCAATCCTCTAAGGCATTAATCTACATAAGTTTAACATTGATGTTTAGTGCTTCCAGAGAGAATTGTACTGGAAAAGGCATTTTGTAATTGTTACTGTTTTGAATATTGTGAGTTCCTTTTATTTGGTGTTGAGTGCATTTAGAAGAGAAATTGTTTATTCTCCGGTTTATTAGAAATTTTAACCAGCCTAGTGTGAGTAGCTACACACCTTATGGTATGTAATAATAATAATAATAAAACCCGTGGAGGCCCAGGAAAACAATAGGCCTCTGGTATGTTCTGCCAGTTGTCAAAGGTGACGAAAAGAACAAACCACTAATAGGGCTAACCCCCCTTTTAGTATGATTACTTGGTTCAGGACAGAACTAATGAAGCCTTGGACAAGCGCTGTCATGGTTGGGGATGACGCTTGAACCCTATGCCTGTCCACAATGGTAACAACACTGCTAGCCACACGGAAAATGATTTAAATCCAAATAGAGGTGTTTTGCAGGATATGCTTCCTGCAACCACACTAGCAGGAAAACAAAGACAGAGGATGAGATGGTCAGATGAAGTCAACCGACACTTCATGTTCTGTTATTACCAAGCAACAAACTTACGAACCAACACAACTGGATACAGATCACAAGTATACACAACATTTATTACCAGATACCCAGAATTAAAATTTTTAACAAAACAACGACTAGCTGATCAGATCGATGTAATAATCAAAAACAACAGGATACCCCAGTCAGAATTAGAAAACATAAAACAACAAGTACAACAAATACTGGAACAAAATAATGTGCAATCAGAAGAAGAAGAAAATACAGTAATGGACTCAAACATCTCAGAGCAAACAAACAAAGAACAACATGCATCAATTAAACAATCAGAGGAAAACGAAATCTTAAGACAGCCACCAGAACAAGCACAAATAGAACACAGTGACACACATGTTAGATATAGAAGAAAAATTTCAGCTGACATATATAGAATACAAAGACACAAATACAGACATTAGACCATTCTTCCATAGACCACCAAATAACGCACAAGTCGAAACAACAATAACAACTATCAACACAATCATACACAACAAAATAAATGAAAATAAAACTATGGAAGAGTAACAACTACTGGTTTATATAGGAGCACTCACTTCACTAAATATACACACTAGGCAGAGATCAGAAACAACCAACACACAGAAGAAACGCCCACAAAACCAGCATGGCAACACAGGCTACAGATCAGAATAGAAAAACTGAGAAAAAGACGAAAGACGAAAAAGGTTAGGTAAAATCTCACAACAAGAAGCGATAGAGGAATTAGATGAAAAGAAGTAGAAATTACAAGCATTGGCCAGATGACTTAGAAGATACAAAAAAAGTGAAAATAGAAGGAAACAAAACCAAACATTCAACACAAACCAAAACAAATTTTACCAGACAATAGATAACACACACATTAAAATAGACAATCCACCTAACATAACAGACATGGAACACTTCTGGAGCAACATATGGTCAAGCCCGGTACAACATAACAGGCATGCACGGTGGATAGAAGCAGAAACAGACACATACAAGATGATACCACAAATGCCTGAAGTGATAATTTTGCAACATGAAGTCACTCAAGCAATTAATTCTACTCACAATTGGAAAGCCCCTGGAAATGATAAAATAGCAAATTTCTGGCTAAAGAAGTTCACCTCAACACATGCACATCTAACTAAATTATTTAACAGTTACATTGCAGACCCATACACAGTCCCCGATACACTTACACAAGGAATAACTTATCTGAAACCTAAAGATCAAGCAGACACAGCAAACCCAGCAAAATATCGCCACATAACATGCCTACCAACAATATAAAAATATTAACTTAAGTCATTACACAGAAATTAATGACACATGCAACACAGAACCAAATCATAAATGAAGAACAAAAAGGCTGCTGCAAAGGAGCACGAGAATGTAAAGAGCAACTGATAATAGATGCAGAGGTGACATATCAAGCTAAAACTAAACAAAGGTCGCTACACTACGCATACAATGATTACCGAAAAGCTTTTGACAGTGTACCCAACTTATGGTTACTACAAATATTGGAAATATACAAAGTAGATCCTAAATTGATACAGTTCCTAAACATGGTAATGAAAAATTGGAAAACCACACTTAACATCCAAACAAATTCAAATAATATCTCGTAACAGCCAATACAGTTTAATCGTGGAACATACCAGGAAGACTCATTCAGTCCTTTCTGGTTCTGCCTTGCTCTGAACCCACTATCCAACATGCTAAATATTACAAATTATGAATATAATATTACTGGAACATGTTTTCATAGTTGTTGGTCTTCAGTCCTGAGACTGGTTTGATGCAGCTCTCTATGCTACTCTATCCTGCACAGCTTCCTCAATTCCCAGGACCTACTGCAACCTACATCCTTCTGAATCTGCTTAGTGCATTCATCTCTGGGTCTCCCTCTATGATTTTTACCCTCCACGCTGCCCTCCAAAGCTAAATTGGTGGTCCCTTGATGGCTCAGAACATGTCCTACCAACCGATCCCTTCTTCTAGTCAGGTTGTGCCACAAACTCCTCTTCTCCCCAATCCTATTCAATACCTCCTCATTAGTTATGTGATCTACCCATCTAATCTTCAGCATTTTTCTGTAGCACCACTTTTCAAAAGCTTCTATTCTCTTCTTGTCCAAACTATTTATCATCCATGTTTCACTTCCATACGTGGCTACACTCCATACAAATACTTTCAGAAACGACTTCCTGGCAATTAAATCTATACTCTATGTTACCAAATTTCTCTTCTTCAGAAACGCTTTCCTTGCCATTGCCAGTCTACATTTTATATCCTCTCTACTTCAACCATCATCAGTTATTTTGCTCCCCATATAGCAAAAATCCCTTACCAATTTTAAGTGTCTCATTTCCTAATCTAATTTCCTCAGCATCACCCGACTTAATTCGACTACATTCCATTATCCTCGTTTTGCTTTTGTTGATGTTTATCTTATATCATTCTTTCAAGACACTGTCCATTCCGTTCAACTGCTCTTCCAAATCCTTTGCTGTCTCTGACAGAATTACAATGTCATCGGCGAACCTCAAAGTTTTTATTTCTTCTCCATGGATTTTAACACCTACTCCAAATTTTTATTTCATTTCCTTTACTGCTTGCTCAATATACAGATTGAATGACATCAGGGAGAGGCTACAACTCTGTCTCACTCCCTTCCCAACCACTGCTTCCCTTTCATGCCCCTCAACTCTTATAACTGCCATCTGGTTTCTGTACAAATTGTAAATAGCCTTATGCTCCCTGTATTTTACCCAGTCAACATTGTCGAAAGCTTTCTGTAAGTCTACAAATGCTAGAAACATAGGTTTTCCTTTTCTTAATCTAGCTTCTAAGATAAGTCGTAGGGCCAGTATTGCCTCATGTGTTCCAATATTTGTACGGAATCCAAACTGATCATCCCCAACGTCGGCCTCTACTAGTTTTTCCATTCGTCTGTAAAAAATTCACGTTAGTATTTTGCTGCCGTGACTTATTAAATTGATAGTTCGGTAATTTTCGCATCTGTCAACACCTACTTTCTTTGGGATTGGAATTATTATATTCTTCTTGAAGCCAGTCTCATATATCTTGCTCACCAGTGGTAGAGGTTTGTCAGGACTGGCTCTCCCAAGGCTGTCAGTAGTTCTAATGGAATGTTGTCTACTCCTGGGGCCTTGCTTTGACTCAGGTCTTTCAGTGCTCTGTCAAACTCTTCACGCAGTATCATATCTCCCATTTCATCTTCATCTACATCCTCTTCCATTTCCATAATATTGTCCTCAAGAACATTGCCCTTGTATAGACCCTCAATATGCTCTTTCCACCTTTCTACTTCCCTTCTTTGCTTAGAACTGGGTTTCCATCTGAGCTCTTGATATTCATACAAGTGGTTCTCTTTTCTCCAAATGTCTCTTTAATATTCCTGTAGGCATTATCTATCTTACCCCTAGTGAGATACGCCTCTACATCCTTACATTTATTCTCTACCTACGGTACAGCTATCTGTATCGCTGAGGCACGCAAGCCTCCCCACCAATGGCAAGGTCAGTGGTCAATGGTTCATGGGGGGGTACTGGAACATACTAACACAAAATCACACATTTGCTATACATGGATGATCTAAAACTACTGGCAGCAACAACTCAACCAATTACTAAAGACAAGAGAAGTTTTCAGCAATGGTATAAATATGGCTTTTGGAACAGACAAATGTAAGAAAAATAGCATAGTCAAGGGAAAACACACGAAACAAGAAGATTACATATTGGATAACCACAGTGACTGCATAGAAGCGATGGAAAAATCAGATGCCTATATATATCTAGGATACAGACAAAAATAAGAATAGATAATACAAATATTAAAGAAGAACTAAAAGAAAAATATACACAAAGACTAACAAAAATACTGGAAACACAATTGACAGCAAGAAACAAGACAAAAGCTATAAATACTTATGCTATACCAATAATGACCTACTCATTTGGAGTAGTGAAATGGAGTAACACAGACCTAGAAGCACTCAATACACTTACACGATCACAATGCCACAAATATATAATACATCATATACATTCAGCAACAGAAAGATTCACATTAAGTAGAAAGGAAGGAGGAATGGGATTTATCATCAAAAAAACCTACATTATGGACAGGTAGATAGTTTAAGAAAATTCTTTATAGAACAAGCAGAAACTAGCAAAATACACAAAGCAATCACTCATATAAATACATCGGCTACACTATTGCAATTTCATAACCACTTCTACAACCCTTTAGATAACATAACATCAACAGATACAATTAAAGTAAATTGGAAAAAGAAAACACTACATGGCAAGCACCCGTATCATCTAACACAGCCACACATTGGTCAAGACACATCCAAGACATGGCTAAGAAAAGGCACTATATACTGTGAGACAGAAGGATTCATGATTGTAATACAGGATCAAACAATAAACACCAGATACTAGAGCAAGCATTTTATTAAAGATCCCAATACCACAACAGATAAATGCAGACTTTGCAAACAACAAATAGAAACAGTAGATCAAATCACAAGTGGATGTACAATACTAGCAAATACAGAATACACCAGAAGACATGTCAGTGTAGCAAAAATAATACATCAACAACTTGCCATACAACATAAACTAATATAACATGATTGCGACACACAAGTATGCACCACAAAATGTACTGGAGAATGGTGAATACAAATTATACTGGAACACAACCATTATAACAGATAAAACACCACATAACAAACCTGACATCATACTCACCAATAAAAAGAAGAAATTAATTAAAATATCCATAAATCATAATTACCATAATTAATCAAAATATCCATACCGAATACAACAAATATACAGAAGATAACAGAAGAAAAAATTGAAAAATACATCCAGTTGGCTGAGGAAGTGAAGGACATGTGGCATCAGGATAAAGTTGACACTATACCAATTATACTATCCTTTACAGGAGTCATACCACACAATATCCACCAGCACATCAATGCATTACAGCTACATCAAAAGTATATATACAACTACAGAAATCTGTAATTATTGATACATGTTCAATTACCCAAAAGTTCCTAAACGCAATGTAACATATACCGTACAGTTAAAAGGAAGTCACGCTTGATCAAGGTCCACATCACTTTCCATTTTTAACCGGACATAATGTCTGGACCTTGCCGCTGGTGGGGAGGCTTGCATGCATGAACGGTACAGATAGCTGTACCGTAGGTGGAGCGACAACGGAGGGGTATCTGTTGTGAGGCCAGACAAACATGTGGTTCCTGAAGAGGGGCAGCAGCCTTGTCAGTAGTAGCAGGGGCAACAAACAGTCTGGATGATTGACTGATCTGGCCCTGTAACACTAACCAAAACGGCCTTGCTGTTGTGGTACTGCGAACAGCTGAAAACAAGGGGAAACTACAGCTGTAATTTTTCTCGAGGGCATGCAGCTTTACTGTATGATTAAATGATGGTGGCATCCTCTTGGGTAAAATATTCCGGAGGTAAAATAGTCCCCCATTCGGATCTCCAGGCGGGGACTACTCAAGAGGATGTCGTTATCAGGAGAAAGAAAGCTGGCGTTCTACAGATTGGAGTGTGGAATGTCAGACCCCTTAATTGGGTAGGTAGGCTAGAAAATTTAAAAAGGAAAATGGATAGGTTAAAGTTAGATATAGTGGGAATTAGTGAAGTTCGGTGACAGGAGGAACAAGACTTTTGGTCAGGTGAATACAGGGTTATAAATACAAAATCAAATAGGGGTAATGCAAGAGTAGATTTAATAATGAATAAAAAAAATAGGAGTGCAGATGAGCTACTACAAAGAGCATAGCGAACGCATTATTGTGGCCAAGATAGAAACGAAGCCCACAGCCTAAATGAACACTGGTTAACAGAAGATAGTATAAAAGTACTAAATAGCATTAATAATTTTAAGGTAGCTGCTAGCTTTTGTAAAATAAGCAAATCTCGTGGAGGCTCCTGCATTCTTGTCAATTCTTCCGTAAGTTATACAGTAAGAGATAGTTTTAATTATTTAAATGAAGAGAGCGTGTTTGAAAGTTGCTCTGTAGAACTAAGTGATCTGAATACAGTGGTTATAGCAATCTATAGAATTCCTGGATGTGCGGTAACAAAAGTGTTTTTAGCCAAATTCGAATGCCTCCTGGAAAAACTCCAGAAAGAAAGAAAAAAGTTGTTATAGCAGCAGACTTCAGCTTAAACGTCTTAGTTGAAAGCAATGATTCCACAAAATTTCATGACTTAATTCAGAAATCTGGTTTCATGCTAAATTTTTCTGAAGGCACTAGGGAAAACAGCAGATCAGTGATCTGCATTGATAATATTACTACTAACTACAAATTTGACAGTGAAAATAAGAACAAATACTGCTTAGTCTTGGGTATTTCAGATCACTCAGCTCTGTTTATTGAGCTCTCAAAGGAAAAAAACCTAAAGCCTCCAGAAGTGTGTATAAAAAGGGATCTCAGTAAAAGTAAAATGGATTTATTCCACAGTAAATTAAGTATAATAAGCTGGCCTGTAGACTACAATAGTTCAAGCTCAGTAAACTATGACAAATTCTTAAATTGTTTCTTAGAGGTATTTAATGAATCATTTCCTCATATATATAAGCAAAAGAAAGTTAATGGTAAACTCAAATGGATTACAACAGGAATAAAAATCTCTAGTGCCAAAAAGAGAGAGCTCCACAATGAGTTAAAATCAAACAGAAATCCAGATTTTGTTATTTATGTCAAACAGTATAAAGCTGCATTTAGGAAAGTCGCATTGGCAGCTAAAAAAATGGCAAATAATAAATTCATATGAGAACACAGAAATAAGACAAAAGCAGTGTGGTCAGTTGTTCAGTCCGAACTAGGAGCCAAAGTAAAAATTCATGAGATTTTGAAAATTAGATATGAAAATGAAATGATAGTAAACCCTGTTCAGATGTCAAGTTGTTTCAATGAATTCTTCCTAAATGCAGTAAGATCGGATGTGGATATGACATTCTATCAGGGCATCACAAATTTGAAAACAGCCAGAGCACATCTTTTAAACAATTTGAAAAAATCACCCAAAGATATGTGGAAAAGGAAATATTGTCTCTAAAAAACAAAACCTCACATGAGTAGGATGAAATAACAACATCTGTAATCAAGTATGTGTACCATATTATTTCCCAACCACTGTCAACTATTATAAATCAATCTTTTGAACAGGGATGCTTTCCAGAGGTATTGAAATATGGTGAGATCAAACCTCTATTCAAGAAAGGATCGACCGAAGATATGGGGAATTACCGCCCTATCTCTCTCTTGCCGGTCTTCTTTAAAGTGTTCGAAAAGATTGCAGTAAAACAAATTAATAACTTTCTTACTGTAAATGAAATAATTTTTAAAAACCAGTTCGGATTCCAACATGGTAAAAGCACTGTGAATGCTATAAATGAGTTTATCCAAAAAATATGCTCCACGTTAGATAAAGGTAGAAAGGTCACAGGTATATTCTGTGATCTGACTAAAGCTTTTGATTCAGTGAACCTCCACAAATTACAGATGTATGGAATTAGAGACACTGCTTTAAAATGGTTTAGCTCTTACCTGTCAGGTAGGAAACAAAGAGTAATTTTAACTTCAAATGGAACCAATTATTCATCAGACTGGAAAACAGTTCCCCTAGGAGTCCCCACAAGGTCCGATATTGGGTCCCTATCTGTTTCTTTTTTACTTAAATGACCTACCACTTACTATTGATGTTCATTCAGTCTTATTTGCTGGTGATACGTCAGTTCTAATTGAAAATGAGGTATCTGAAAATATTCCAGAAAATGCCAAAAATACTTTAGAAAAACTTGAATCTTGGTTCTATCAAAATGGACTAAAACTAAATGTAACTGAAACCAAAATGATGCAATTTGAAGCTAAATCAGTAGAAAGGAGTGAAATAAAGATAACTTGCAATGATCAGGATATCACAGAAGCAAACCTCATGAAGTTCTTAGGCCTAAATCTTGACAAAAATTTAAATTGGAAGGTACGCATAGATTACTTAGCAAATAAACTGAACAGCTTAGCATTTGAAATGTGTATTTTGTCAGGTGCCACAAACATGGATACCAGAAAGATAGTTTATCACTGCTACTTCGTGTCAGTTATTCGTTGTGGCATAATCTTCTGGGGAAATTCAACAAATGTCACTAGGCTCCTAGTACTACAAAAGAAAGTAATTTGAAAGATGTGTGTTGCAAAAAAAGTGGGAATCCTGTCGACCACTGTTAAAAAATTTAAAAATACTATCTATCCCCTCACTTTACATATATGAGATGGTGGTGTTCCTATATAGAAATCAACATACACTAGACACTTTCCATTTTGACCACAACTACAGCACTCGCCACAGAGGTAACTTCAAACTTCCAACACATCGTTTAAAACTTTATGCCCAAACGCCAGAGTATATGGGGTTAAAAATTTTCAATAAAATAAAAGACAGTAACATAATTAAAATGGAAATGGGTTCACTGAAAAGATTGCTCTTGACTCTTCTGGTGGAAAAGTGTTATTATTCCGTCGAAGAATTCATTGAGGACAGCTTCACAATCTGGACACAGGGATTGTATTACACTAATTATTTTATGTACATGTAACTTAAGAAATGTAAAATATAATGTAAACTTTTGTATTTCTCTTAAAAAAGTGAAAAAAGTTTCTTTTGTAAACCTTGACATGTCTCCTGTACATCAAATCAAATGATTTGAAAATTGTATGTAATGAGATAAATAAACCACTTATCACATATACATGGAAGAACCCTGGAGATACTAGAAGGTTTCAGATGATTATATAATGGTAAGATAGAGTTTTAGGAACCAGATTTTAAATTGTACGACATTTCCAGGGGCAGATGTGGACTCTGACCACAATCTTTTGGTTATGAACTGTAGGTTAAACTGAAGAAACTGCAAAAAGGTGGGAATTTAAGGAGATGGGACTTGGATAAACTGACTAAACCAGAGGTTGTACAGAGATTCAGGGAGAGCATAAGGGAACAATTGACAGGAATGGGGGGAATGAAATACAGTAGAAGAAGAATGGGTAGCTTTGAGGAATGAAGTAGTGAAGGCAGCAGAGGATCAAGTAGGTAAAAAGACGAGGACTAGTAGAAATCCTTGGGTAACAGAAGAGATACTGAATTTAATTGATGAAAGGAGAAATGCTATAAGTGAAGCAGGCAAAAAGGAGTACAAATGTCTCAAAAATGAGATCGACAGGTAGTGCAAAATGGCTAAGAAGGGGTGCCTAGAGGACAAATGTAAGGATGTAGAGGCTTATCTTACTGGGGGTAAGATAGATTCTGCCTACAGGAAAATTAAAGAGACCTTTGGAGAAAAGAGAACCACTTGTATGAATATCAAGAACTCAGATGGAAACCCAGTTCTAAGCAAAGAAGGGAAAGCAGAAAGGTGGAAGGACTATATAGAGGGTCTATACAAGGGTGATGTACTTGAGGACAGTATTATGGAAATGGAGAAGGATGTAGATGAAGATGAAATGGCAGAAACGATACTGCGTGAAGAGTGTGACAGAGCAATGAATCACCCAAGTCGAAACAAGGCCCCGGGAGTAGACAACATTCCATTAAAACTACTCGAGGCCTTGGGAGAGCCAGTCCTGACAAAACTCTACCATCTGGTGAGCAAGGTGTATGAGACAGGTGAAATACCCTCAAGACTTCAAGAAGAATACAATAATGCCAATCCCAAAGAAAGCAGGTGCTGACAGATGTGGAAATTACTGAACAACCAGTTTAATAAGTTACGGATGCAAAATACTAACACGAATTCTTTACAGACGAATGGAAAAACTGTTAGAAGCCAACGTCGAGGAAGATCAGTTTGGATTCCATAGAAATGTTGGAACACGTGAGGCAATACTGACCCTACAACTTATCTTAGAAGAAAGATTAAGGAAAGGCAAACCTATGTTTCTAGCATATGTAGAATTAGAGAAATCTTTTGACAATGTTGACTGGAATACTCTCTTTAAAATTCTAAAGGTGGCAGGGGTAAAATGCAGGGAGTGAAAGGCTATTTACAATTTGTAGAGAAAAGAGATGGCGGTTATAACAGTCTAGGGGCATGAAAGGGAAGCAGTGGTTGGGAAGGGAATGAGACAGGTTTGTAGCGTCTCGCCGATGTTATTGAATCTGTATATTGAGCAAGCAGTAAAGGAAACAAAAGAAAAATTTGGAGTAGGTATTAAAATCCAGGGAGAAGAAATAAAAATTTTGTGGTTTGCCAATGACATTGTAATTCTGTCAGAGACAGCAAAGGACCTGGAAGAGTAGCTGAACGGAATGGACAGTGTCTTGAAAGGAGGATATAAGATGAAGATCAACAAAGATACGAGGATAATGGAATGTAGTCTAATTAAGTCAGGTGATGCTGAGGGACTTAGATTAGGAAATGAGGCACTTAAATTAGTAAAGGAGTTTTGCTATTTGGGGAGCAAAATAACTGATGATGGTTGAAGTAGAGAGGATATAAAATGTAGACTGGCAATGGCAAGGAAAGTGTTTCTGAAAAAGAGAAATTTGTTAACATCAAGTATTGATTTTAGTGTCAGGAAGTCATTTCTGAAAGTATCTGTATGAAGTGTAGCCATGTATGGAAGTGAAACATGGACGATAAGTAGTTTAGACAAGAAGAGAATAGAAGATTTTGAAAAGTGGTGCTACAGAAAAATGCTGAAGATTAGATGGGTAGATCACATAACTAATGAGGAGGTATTGAATAGAACTGGGGAGAAGAGGAGTTTGTGGCACAACTTGACTAGAAGAAATGATCGGCTGGTAGGACATGTCCTGAGGCATGGAGTAGCATGGAGAGCTGCATCAAACCAGTCTCAGGACTGAAGACTACAACAACAGCAACAACGTGTGAGAAAGGTAAGAAATAATAACTGTAATAATAATAGCAACAACAATAATAATTACAACAATAAAATACAAAAAAATTATTTAAAATTTCTTGTGATTTGGAGAGTATTTTTGAGTACCATTGCTGTATTGTAACTAGTGTTGTGCCGCAGTCTATGGAATAATTAGCACAGCTCCAGAGTAATGACATACCAGGTGCAATGGTTGTCTGAAGTGAAAGATAATACTTGTTATTTTTCAGATGACTGTTGTTGTCTTGTGATGGCCATGTGGAAATTATACTTTGAATTTGGTTTAGTGTAGACACACTCCAAACAGCTCCCTGTGCCATTTATTGAAATATGATATTGTAGAATTGCCCGTACTGCTTTCAATGGGCCACTGGGTCACTTAAGTTTAAAATAAACTAATTGTGTTATCTTAAATTGTCAAATTGCGGTAGGTTTTTTAAATCATTTTATCATGTAATTGTGATAATTTATGTGCAAATGCCCTTAGTTTTGAATGGTGATTGTTGTTTTAATGTTTAAGAGTAATTCATTAGTGTACGACATCAATGAAAGTATATAAGGGCAAGCAGCATTGTCATGTGGCCTTTCACCTTTAATGACTAGTCTTCCATTCTTGAAATCTGTATTGATGGTAGCAGTCGATATAGTCCAGATGATGAATCAGCCACACTAGTTAAAGTCTTTAATTTTATTTGGGTTCCAAGTACCTATTTTTCTGCAGTTAATATTGTGACTCATGTGTGATGTCCTTGTGCTTGTTTTCACAGATATTGTTTAGGACAATGAACTTCAGTTTTATCGCACGATTGATAGTAAGAGTCTGTGCAGTTGGGTTTGAGAGTGTGCATACTAATTTCGTGTTGAATGGATTTTTAAATGAATTTTGCACACATTTTGCTTACATTGTTCCTCTACACTACATTAATTATTATTTATTATTGTGTTGATTTGAATCTGTAATTATGTAAGGCTGCCATTTTCAAAAAGACATTTATTGAATATAAGCAACAGTTATTCTGTTTCAGCAAAATTGTCAATCCTATGGGATTTATCTAGGTAGTTTCTATATTTATAGATTGTTTCAGTAAATGGCCTGTTACGTTATAGTGACCCAGGTGTTAGTTCTTTAATAAATGCTTGAGCTACAAAGCACTGTTATGCAACTGATACCTGCAACACTGAAGCAAATTGAGATAATCATACACAAGGCACATCAAGAGCAAATTTAAAAAATTGCCAGACTGGAAAGGACTTATTCGAAGCAAATACTGACACTTTAAATGTCAAGCCATATGTTTTCTATGCTAGAGCAAAACAAATAAAACCATACATTACTTTTTGGTAGAAATTTAAATAGTTTCTTCATAAGTTACATGGGCAGAGACTCTACTAGTTACAGGGGTCCAATTTGAGATATTTCAATTCAGAGCTTTTATTTCTCAGTGCTATTTTTGCTGAAATTGAAGCAAATTGGTGAGAGAACTGTTTGGTTTCCAGTATCTGTAATCCTTAATATGAAAAAAAAATCCAAACTGGTACTTCAGTGAACATAGGAGAGAGAGAATTTCTATGTGGAAGACTGATTAGGTGGCATATTTCTACAGGCACATGGTAGTAAATCAAAGTTAACCTTCAGAATTGAAGTTTAACTCTGCAATAGTAATGAAAACTGATGAATGAAAATTATGTTTCAGATTCACATATAAACCAAAGATTTGGGTCCACATTTGTTCTGTAAGGCATAATGTTAATTTGTTATAATGTTTCTGACTTTCTGCTGTACTTGGGCAATGCCTGAAACCTATTGCTTGCAGCCTTTAGTCTTACATTAAAGATGCAGTTTCTTTCTTCTTCTTGCTTCACCTCCTCCTCCTCCTCCTCCTCCTGCTCTGTACCCATCCACAGCTACTACACTCTTTGCTTGTCATTTTTAATGTTTGCCACCTCATTCACCATCATTTATAGCAACCATGACTTAGTTTCCAATGAGCATTACTTTACCATGACCTACCTCTATATTCTGCATACATATTGAAATAAAATGTATTGAGCCAGGTGGTGCATACTGAACTTGCATTCAGGAGGACAATGTTTCAAACCTGTGCCGGGATGTGTAGATTTAGGTTTTCCTTGTTTTCCCAGAGCACTCCAGGCAGATGCCGGGATGGTTCCTTTGAAAGAGCATGGGCAATTTTCTCCCCCATCTCTCACACAATCCGAGCTTGTGCTCCATCTCTAATGACTTTGACGCTGACAGGACATTACACCCACTCTTCGTTTCTTTCATATTGAGAGGTAATGAAAAACTGGGGCTTTTGATGGCCATCTGAACCCAGAAGATGTGCTAAATTTCAATGATCTGTCACCCTGATGCTGCTCATGAACAACTATCTAGACTATTTTCTTCCAGTCACCTTCTTGTAATTTCTTGGTGCTGTGGACCTGCTGTCCAGTGCCCCCAACTCTCACTTTTCCATTTGCTGTTGTAAGAGAGCTCTATTGTCTTCAAGTTATGAATGACATAACTTCTTCTTTTTTTTTAAAAAAAAAACCTCTTTTGCATTTGCTCCATGTAACATACATGTACAGTAGATGAACAGATCTCTTATTAACTAGAACAAACTTTTTGAAACAAATCTCCTAGAAGAGATTGGCTTTCCTCATCATCTTCATTCAACAGTTTCTGGGCATTGACACTATAGGCAGTGCTTCTTCCTCTCTGCCTTCCAAACCACCACAAAGCCCTGACGCCAAAGCATAAGCAACCCCTTAATTACAGGTGGAGATAATTGATCACGGTGGCACTTTGCTGATGTCCTGTGCCCACGTTTCTTACATCACCTCTATATATAAATGAACACGAAGCAAGCACAGTGGCCATTCTCCAGATGCTAACTACCTAAACGACATCTTTACATCAGCATCTTTCATCTGATCTCGAGGATGAAATGGAAGATGTTTTTCTGGATGAGTAACACTTACCACCACAATATGACAGTCTCTATATTCATCCACATCTCCTTCTTCTCTGAAGGAAAGATACAGAAACACATCCACAGCATAGCCCTTAGGCACTCAGTTAGCAAGTATTCATGTGTCACTGAGAGGACTCCTTCCAAGTTACCTAAAGCCTTCAACCCCTCATATGCTCAGATTCACTGATGATGCTTATGTGAGAAGGAGTAAGAGAATATGTGGTAATTTGTCCCCACCTTGACATCCTTCCAGTTTGTTTCATTTGGTACTATGTGGCAGAGCAAGTCATCTTAATGGACATCAATGTTGACCTCTCAGATGGGTCAATATCTTGACAATTGACATAAGACGAGCCAAAACAGACATTTTGTAGATCAAATTCAGACCTGGAGAATCCCACAGAAAATCCACAAAGTACCAGGGCACTCAAACGTAAAAAAGTCCATGTAAACCAACAATACACAAAAATAATGTAGGAAATAATACTAAATGAAGAAACTCCTATTATTCTACCTATGACAGAACATGGATGAAATGGGCATGAAATTTTAAATCATGTTGTGGAAAATTAACATAATGACCAGCTCTTGGAAAAGGAATAGTAAAGGTGGGGGAGCTGCTATATTAATCTGTAGCAGAACAAGGAGAAACTGTATATGTGCTTCTGATGGGTGCAAGATATGTAATAATGAAAAAAGAATCTTAAACATATACAGATCGCTAAATGGCTGCATAGACTCTTACTATTTGCATATTTGCATATTTTCCAATCAAGGGGAGATCTCATGTTTAGCAGGTCACTTGTGTACCACTTAAAGTGGAGGACTAGAAGATATTTTGACTTGCTGCCCATGTTTTAGAAACAACTGCCTCTAACGTTATGACCTACAATCAACTCAGAACTGATTGAATTGGTTGATAATTGAAAACTCCAAATTGCACATTTTCATAATTATATATAGGGCCCATAAACACACATTTTCTGAGAAATAATGCCCTTCAAAGAAATTGTCACTGGCTGAGCAACCAAGGCAAATGCCCGAAGAGTAGAGAACCTGTATTTGAATCTTACATGTGTCTTGCAGTATTTTCTTATTTGTATTTTACTTTGTAATGAAACTGGTGGAAACAGAAGAGTTAATAAGGTAAGTAAATTTCTCAAACAGCTTTGATTAATAAAGAATTAAAATTTTAATCCTCATTCTATGAAAACAACTCTGAGGAGGATTGCTCTGAATTCATCACAATGTACAGCAGACAGCTTTGTTTTGAAGCTTCATAATGGCAATTCATTTTTGGATTGCCAGTGAGAATTGCACAGCTGCAGAAATGAAGTCATTCGTGATCAATTTCCGGCACTGTTTTTTCATATGTTATTGTATGTGTGGTGTGGTATGAATGCCACACTCAGCATCACTCCCATCATCGCAGAAGAAACATTTAAATCAGCCGCTGCTAGAGAGGGCTCACCAGAGAACAACAGGGGATGCCATATTCATGCTGCTTCATTGCCTGCAATTGTGATTGGTCCATACATCTTTTTAAACCACCACACTCAGAGCTCTATCTCAGACTCTCCTCAAATTGACTTCAGACAACTCTCCAGTCACACCAAGCACATGGATGAAAGTGCAGTGATTTCTTACAAATGTAGCACAAAGCCAGTGTGAACTTGACATGCCTAGCACAATGCTATTCAAGTGAATACTGATAAAAAGGGCTAACATTGGGGGCGACTGGGGGGGGGGGGGGGGGGGGGGAAGGAGGAGGGGGGGCAAAGAGAGAGAGAGACTTCAGGATACAATGTTATGTATGACATACTTTATACCAAATAAGGAGGAGGCTGGGGCAGGAGAGGGAGGGATAGCAGGATGCTAAAATGCTGCTGGGAGTGTGCAGGGACGAGATGGAGAATAGGCAGCAAGGAGCAGTTGTAGGTTGTACAGAGGGCAGAGGATTGGGGAGGGTTAGCAGAAAAGGAGACAAGTAAAAAGACTGGGTACATTGGTGGAATAGAGGGTGTGTAGTGCTGGAATGTGAACTGGAAAGGGCTAGATGGGTGAGGACAATCACTAACAAAGGTGGAGGTCAGGAGGGTTGTGGGAGCATACAGTATATTGGAGGGAGAGTTCCCACCTGCACAATTCAGAGAAGCTGGTGTTGGTGGGAAGAATCCAGATGGCACAGGCTGTGAAGAAGTCATTGAAATAAAGGACATCATGGTGGGTGGCATGCTCAGCAAGAGGGTGGGCCAGTTGTTTCTCGGACACAGTTTGTCACTGGCCATTCATGCAGACAGACATCTTGTTCGTTGTCTGTTATATCCACAGATTAACACACATTTCCGAACAAAAATTTTTTATTAGGTGGAGCTTAATTTTACAAAAAGATAAACTTCCTTCGAAAACAAAAAGCTTCTTCTGGCAAAATTTTATAACAAGCCAGAGAATTATGCCACCTTATTGAATTGAAATATTAGCAACTGAACTGAATTTACGTTCCTTTGTCGGGTTTTCTCTCAACGCTTTCTGGTGGATGCTGAGGACGTAGAAGGGCGCAGAGTCCAGGGTTGTAGGCCGGTGTAGCGAAGACGTGGCACTTGGACGTTCCAGCTGCATTGAAGTCTCTTCCAGGCGGTAGTCCGTGGTGGGTTGAAAGACACCTGCTTTCCTTTCTGCCAGCAATTTAACATGGCGGCTCCAGTCTTCCTCTGCTGATTCCGGAGTGATGATTGGTGGCCGTTGGCAATTCCTGATTGGTGGATGGTGATATCATGGTGTGGCCATCTGTGCCAAAAAAAGGCTTGTGCATGTGTGTAGTTTGTGGGATTAGATTACGAAATGAGATGCTTAAAGTAGTAAAGGAATTTTGTTATTTGGGGAGCAAAATAACTGATGATGGTCAAAGTAGAGAGGACATAAAATGTAGACTGACAATGGCAAGGAAAGCGTTTCTGAAGAAGAGAGTTTAGATTTAAGTGTAAGGGAGTTATTTCTGAAAGTATTTGTATGGAGTGTAGCCATGTATGGAAGTAAAACATGGATGATAAATAGTTTGGACAAGAAGAGAATAGAAGCTTTCGCAATATGGTGATACAGAAGAATGCTAACGATTAGATGGGTAGATCACATGACTAATAAGGAGGTATTGAATAGAACTGAAGAGAAGAGAAATTTGTGGCACAACTTGAGTAGAAGATGGGTTTGGTTGGTAGGACATGTTCTGAGGCATCAAGGGGTTGGTAGGACATGTTCTGAGGCATCAAGGGATCACCAATTTAGTACTGGAGGGTAGCATGGAGGGTAATAATCGTAGGGGGAGACCAAGAGATGAATACACTGAACAGATTCAGAAGGATGTAGGTTGCAGTAGGTACTGGGAGATGAAGAAGCTTGCACAGGATAGAGTAGCATGGAGAGTGGCACCAAACCAGTCTCTGGACTAAAGTCCACAACAACAACACCTTCATACTGATCATTCTCCGTGCAACCTCCTCAGATATTTTCGAATCTTGTTTGCTGCACTTTTCCCGAACCACACAAACTTGTATCACACCCTACTAACCCTCCCCCCCCCCCCACCCCTCCCCCATTGTAGTTTGCACCTATTAATTTCACCTTCTGCCATCCCCATTTTGACACTTAACCACCCACAGACCTGCAACCCACATTAAAAATATTTTTATTTTCCATTTGATCTCACTGTTACTTCACACCAGTTTCAATTGCTTTTCCCTTTCGCTATTGATCTACCCCCCTCAGATTTCATCTTGTTTCATGTCATCCATTTCTTCCTTTTTGTAATTTTTCCTATGTGATTGAGTTTATTTTTTCAAATTTTTTCGGACGTAATTCTTCGTTATTTATGTATTTTACATGTTTTTTATACCACCTTGGGTACATGCTTCTTGTGTCAATACAGAAAATTTTCGTTGTCCCTAGCCAGAACCCAGTCCCACATAATGTTCTTGCAATGTTGCTTGACTCATAAAATCCCCCAAATGCCCTTACAACCAAATTACCCATCTCCAGGTGCCATCTGTCCTTCCACAATGTTCCATCTGTTCAGATTTCACCATTCGTTAACCCTCACCAACATAGTGTTGCAAAATCATATCAGTCAGGCCCAAACGTTCTTGTAATAACTTCTCCCCATTCATAAAATTCTCCTGCTATGCAATCCCAAATTCCTGGATCCCATTACACGCATTGGAACTATTGCCCTCCAGGATTTAGAGCAACATGCACAATGCCACCTCAAAAAACTCTCCAGCCTGCTCACTTCCTACTCCCACCTAGGACTACCACTGTCTACCACCTCTACAAGGACCTCCAAACCTCCCCCATGTCCCCCTATAGCTGACAAATTTTGTTTCACAGACCTACTACATTTACCCCACCCTCCAAATATCTGTCCCATGACCATGCATAATCCAGAGCCTAAACAGACCTGTACCACAATCGTGAACCTTTCCTCGAAAAGCCTAAGCCCCACAGAGGTATTAGTCCTTTCCAAAGGCCTCACATTTTGCCCCATCCCCAAATTCAGTCTTGGAGGACTTGTTAAAGACTCTCTCTCCCTCTCCTGGTGGAAACACTTTTTGCCACCAACCCTACCTATCTGACTCAACCAAAGACCAACGTTGAGCCCTACACCACCCCCTATTAACTTTCTAGGATTTCTTAATATCGAACCTTGTCTCACCACCATTCCCCAACTCCCTTAACACGCAAACTAACCTTACATCCATCAAAAGATCTGAAGTCCAACGCCTAAGAGCTGATCCAGACCTTATAATCCTACCTGCTCACAAAGGCTCCTCCACTCTTCTTTTGAGCTGCCAGGATTACCTGGCATAAGGACTCTGCCAGCTGTCAGATTCAACCACCTACTAACCCTGCCACAGTGACAACACTCCAGAAATCCAGCAGGGTGTCCAGTATTTTCTCAAATCCTTAGGCCCATGCAAGAACCTCTCCCCAGAGCCCATCTCTCTTTTCACTGCTGCTACTCCCCACTCTCCTACCTTCTACTTGCTTCCTACTAAATTTCATAAACCCAACCACCCAGGATGCCCCATTGTGGCCAATTACTGTACCCCCAGTGAGAGCATTTTTGTTCTCATAGGCCAACACCTTCAGCCTATTACCTGCAACCTACCCTACTACATAAAAGATACCAACAATTTTCTCTGCCGACTCTCCACAGTAGCTATCCCTTTACCACAGGGTGCCCTGCTTGTCACTATTGATGCAACCTCCCTTTACACTAATATCCCTAATACCCATTGCCTTACACTATTGAATGCTATCTTTCCCAACACCTGATGGATTCCAAACCAACCACGTCCTTCCTAGTCGACATGACTAAATATAACCTCACCCACAATTACTTCTGCTTTGAAGGCATTACCTACAAACAAATCCAGGCCCTCGCATAACACCATCCTAAGAGAACCTCTTCATGGGCCATCTAGAGGAATCCTTCCTAAGCACCCAGAATCTCAAACCCCTCAACTGGTAAAGATTCACTGATGACATCTTTGTGATCTGGATTAAGAGTGAAGACACCCGATCCACATTCCTACAGAACCTCAACACCTTCTCTCCCATTTGCTTCACCCAGGCCTACCTGAACCACCAAGCCATCCTCCTCGATTTTGACCTCCACCTCACTGATGGCTATATCAGTACCACAGTCCTTATTAAATCTAACAACTACTAACAATGCCTCCACTTCGACAGCTGTCACTCATTCCATACCAAGAGGTCCCTTCCGTGCAGCCTAGTCACCTGTGGCCACCACATCTGTAGTGACAAGTGGTCTGTCTCTAAATATACTGAGGGTCTCACTGGCACCTTTACAGATTGTAATTACTGTTCCAGCCTTGTACAAAAACAAATCTCCTATGCCTTATCTTTCCAGTCACCCAACACCTCCCAAAGCCTCACCATCTGCTCACAGAGAAGCAGTCCCCTTGTGACTCAGTACCACCCAGGACTAGAGAAATTGAATTGCATTCTCTGCCAGGGTTTTGACTACCTCTTGTCATGGCCTGAAATGAGAAATGTCCTACCCACATTCTTCCCACACCTCCCACAGTGGTATTCTGCTGCCCACTGAAGTTACCCTATATCCTCGTCCATGACTGCACAACTCATGCTCCAAACCCCTTGCCTCATGGCTCACATCCACATAATGTACCTAGATGCAAGACCTGTTCTGTACATCCTCCCATGACCACCTATTCGAGTCCTGTCTTAAATGTCACCTATCCTATCAAAGGCTGGGCTACCTATGAAACCACTCATGTGGTCTACAAGCTAAGCTGCAACCATTGTGCTGCATGTGGGCATGATGACCAACAAGCCGTCTGTCCTCATGGATGGCCACTGACAAACTATAGCCAAGAAACACCACCACCTTGTGCTGAGCACACAGCCCAACATCAACATGACTTCCTTTGTTTCAGAGAGTGCTTGACAGCTTGTGCCATTTGGATCCTCTGGACTATACCTAGCTGCCCCACTCTCCAACTTGTCCCTGTATGTTCCTAACAGCACCTTATCATCTCCAATCCCTACCCTGCTATTCCTCCCTCTCCCCTCTTCTGCCTCCTCCTTACCCCCACCGGTTCCCTCTCCGATAATGCCGTGCTGCTCACATTCTGGCTCTAACTGCCAGAAACTGTGGCCGTGTGTGTATGTGTGTGTGTGTGTGTGTGTGTGTGTGTGTGTGTGTGTGTGTGTGTGTGTGTGTGTCGTCTATTTTTGATAAAGGCCTAGTTGGCCCAAAGCCAAATTTCCGACAGTCTAATTGTTGTGCTTTTCTGTGACTCAGCATGTCTTCTATATGGCGAGTAGCAACTCTCCTTTTCGTTATATTATTACAACTTAGAAGAAGTTTGCGATGAAGTGGTTCTCTTCCCCTGGATTGGGTTTACCTGTATTTTCATAACGAAACTGCCCTTTAACAGTTGCAGATCTGGTTTCTGTTAACACAGCAACATTTCATAAAGTTGAAACCTATTCCTCTGCTTCTTTCTTTGCCTTTTCAAAACCATTGGCTTTATATTCTTCATTAACACCAAGTGCTGATTTATTAATTATACTGTAGTGTCTAGTTGCTTACTTTTTCTATGAGCTGCTTCGTTGACTGTTGAGATGGAAAAGAACAATATGCTATATCACATTAAACAAAAAAAAAATTAATTTTGTGACCTCTCGAAAGACACTACATATTTAATTGAAACATATTGGACAATTTTTTTGTATATATTCTTTAACTATGTTAATGCAAGACCTATGCTATTGAGCTCAGACCTTACAACCTGAACACTCAATCCTAACCTCCCATCTTGCATCACACAGCAGTTTCAGAATCAGGTTTATGTGACTCTTGATTGATTTCCATTGCTTTTCAGAGACACAAAGTAATGCAAACACTCTTTGAATGACACCAAAAAATTATAGTGCAATTACAGATGACTTACACATATCATTAACAAACACGTTCAAGATAGGAGCGTAGCAAGGGACATAATGAGCTCTTTGATTTTCTTGGATGGTGTGAGCTGGAGTAGCACTCTTCTTATTCTTCATGTTGTTGTATCATTGTCCATGACAATCTACAAGTGGTAGGCCCAAGTTATGTAGTAAGTTCTGAAGTAACAATCGTTTGAGACCTTTTCCATTAGTGTTTCTCACTTAAAAAATATATAATGCTTATTTTTGAATTGGTATACTTCATGATAGATACAATCTCACCAGAAAATATGGAAATTGTTCCATGTTGTATGTCCTTACTGAAGAAAGTAACCAATCTCCCAGGTTTAACACATAATTAATATGACCATTTAATACACGATTGAACTTTGCCATTAATTCTACTTGCCCTAAAAGGTTTCAGTAATCTTGATTTCCCAACATTTCATGGTTGCCTCTTAATGGAAGATTTTGTTCTGCAAGGAAACATATTATGGAAAATAACCTTAGCAAAACTGATCTCCACAACTTTTCTAATTGATCAATTAGATCTTGAGTTGCCTGATCATTAATTTTGAGTTTTTAATTCTCTGTAAAAGTTCTTTCCATTTGCAAATTTCAGTTATTTGGGCTAGGGACAGTTCATGGTTAGAGAGAATTTTCAAGCGCTTTGCAAGTGTCTTACACAATTTCTTATGAGAGTGCCAGCACTCTGGTTTAACAACTTGCAACAAAATCAATACACAGCACCCTTTGTTCAAGAATATACAAACCACTTTCGCTTAACTTGTCAGTGATTTAAAGGACAATGAAAGCAATGAAAAATAATAACACATGTTCTTGTCTTGCTATCCAAAGGAAATTTTACATTATTTTTGCTAGTATCTTGCTGATCTTTCTTAATTACTCTTATCCTAAAATTATAATTTATATTATCCAGCCAGGTTTCCAAATTGCTAAGACCATCGACAAAACTTCCTTAGACAATTTTCTTTCTTCTGGTTGATATTGGCCTGCTTCAATTTCTTCCTCAGTGACACTATCACCAGCTATTTCCACAGTTTCATCAAGCACTAGTTCTTGCTTTCATGAACCATGCTTTCCTCAGCATTATCAATTGATGAAACTTTGTAACACTATATTCTATCATATCACATTGTCTGTTCACAGAAACTCTGTAAATTCAATTTAAAAACTTAGTTACTGAACTCTTTTGCTGCATCTGATCTTTTAGGATGTCACCATACATTTTCTTTTTTGGTGCTGAACAAGTACTTACATAAAACAAATCGCATGCTCCAACAACACCAGACAGACACACAGACTGTTCATACTTCATGCCTGACTGGATTGCTAACCCAAGATACTGATAACATTAGAGCCCTTTCCTCATACATGCCCAACCCACAGATTAGCAGTGGAAATTCCAAACTATGTTGGTCGTAAGAGTTGAGAGCTGACGCTGCGGTATACCTGTTGACTTCAGCCTCCATACTGCTGCACTTTGTGTAGCATTTTAAGCAACATCAAACATTTCTTGTATTGCTGCACAAGCCAGCAGGCAACTGGAAGAGAACTGAAAATCTATATTGTCATCAGTTCATGTGAAGAAAAACTTCTGAGGTATTCATCAAAGCTGTCCAGATTAAGGAAATGTAGAATCAACAGTGAAAGTGCACTTGGTAGTGGGACTAGTATGAATTCAGCCTATCAACATTCTAAATTTGAAGAAATGTGTTCCTTTTAGGAGGAAACCATGCTGTTCGTCAAGAAAGAACAAATTTTGCCAAGCACCATTGTGGGAGGGGGGGGGGCACAGGGAGGGGTCGGGGGGCGGGGGGGGGGGGGGGGGCGTGTCTCACAATGCTCTGGGCCCCCTACAACTGTAGTTCTATTTCTTGTGGTAGCCTTAAACCGGCCTTGTTGCTGACAGTTATCTTCAACTTCTGCTGGATAAGGAAATAACAAAAATTTATGGTGTTCTATTCACACATCGGCGTGTATCATACCAGTACCTTACCTTTGAGAATTCATCTTCTCCTGCTTTATTTCAGTGTTTTCTTTAACAAGAAATATTGAAAGTTCCATCATGTTTGATCTGGATGACATTGTTATGTCAGAACGTCCAGTCAAACACTGGAACAGCATCCAAAAATTTGGAATTTCTTTTTCAAGTTTAACCGAAGCAGGGCTTAAGTGTAATTTACAATAATGTTCATTTGTCAATATGGGAATGGAATATTTGGGACATCTCACTGATGACCAAGATACTTGGCCCTCAACAAAGCGTTTGGAGGCAAAATAAAGATTACCTTCATCATTTCAAAAGTTCAAAAATGTATTATTTTCTTGCCAATGACTTATTCACTTCCATCATCCATAATCAGTAGTGCCTGCAGTTTGCACATCATGACATGAAAAAGGGGCAGCTTTATCATACAATTTTTAACAACACTGAACACAAGTCAACTACAGCCAGAAGGAAAAGGAAGCCTACACCATTATCTAAGGTGTCATGAAATTTCAACGATATTTGCATGGTTGAAATGTTTTTCTCATTTTCATACAGTAAAAAATGTGTCAAACAGTACAGCACAGAAGCTGCAAAAGTTGATCACTGTTTCTTTCAAATTACCAATGTGAAATTCTTGATCACCCTGTAGCATTGCATGCAAATGCAAACACTGTGTTTCACTTACCTATGGGAAATTATGCAGTGTTCTGTACATCAGAAGCTTCTTGTCTTAAGATTGATTGATCTGATTTTCAAGCACTACATGCTTTTAGTATATGCAGACAATGCAGTAATTACACTCCTGGAAATGGAAAAAAGAACACATTGACACCGGTGTGTCAGACCCACCATACTTGCTCTGGACACTGCGAGAGGGCTGTACAAGCAATGATCACACGCACGGCACAGCGGACACACCAGGAACCGCGGTCTTGGCCGTCAAAAGGCGCTAGCTGCGCAGCATTTGTGCACCGCCACCGTCAGTGTCAGCCAGTCTGCCATGGCATACGGAGCTCCATCGCAGTCTTTAACACTGGTAGCATGCCGCGACAGCGTGGACGTGAACCGTATGTGCAGTTGACGGACTTTGAGCGAGCGCGTATAGTGGGCATGCGGGAGGCCGGGTGGACGTACCGCCGAATTGCTCAACACGTGCGGCATGAGGTCTCCACAGTACATCGATGTTGTCGCCAGTGGTCGGCGGAAGGTGCACACGCCCGTCGACCTGGGACCGGACCGCAGCGACGCACGGATGCACACCAAGACCGTAGGATCCTACGCAGTGCCGTATAGGGGACCGCACCGCCACTTCCCAGCAAATTAGGGACACTGTTGCTCCTGGGGTATCGGCGAGGACCGTTCGCAACCATCTCCATGAAGCTGACAGGCGTGAATGGAGGGACGAATGGAGACGTGTCGTCTTCAGCGATGAGAGTCGCTTCTGCCTTGGTGCCAATGATGGTCGTATGCGTGTTTGGTGCCGTGCAGGTGAGCGCCACAATCAGGACTGCATACGACCGGGGCACCCCGGGCCAACACCAGGCATCATGGTGTGGGGAGCGATCTCCTACACTGGCTGTACACCTCTGGTGATCGTCGAGGGGACACTGAATAGTGCACGGTACATCCAAACCGTCATCGATCCCATCGTTCTACCATTCCTAGACCGGCAAGGGAACTTGCTGTTCCAACAGGACAATGCATGTCCGCATGTATCTCGTGCCACCCAACGTGCTCTAGAAGGTGTAAGTCAAGTACCCTGGCCAGCAAGATCGCCGGATCTGTCCCCCATTGAGTATGTTTGGGACTGGATGAAGCGTCGTCTCACGCGGTCTGCATTTCCAGCACGAGCGCTGGTCCAACTGAGGCGCCAGGTGGAAATGGCATGGCAAGCCGTTCCACAGGACTACATCCAGCATCTCTACGATCGTCTCCATGGGAGAATAGCAGCCTGCATTGCTGCGAAAGGTGGATATACACTGTACTAGTGCCGACATTGTGCATGCTCTGTTGCCTGTGTCTATGTGCCTATGGTTCTGTTAGGGTGATCATGTGATGTATCTGACCCCAGGAATGTGTCAATAAGGTTTCCCCTTCCTGGGACAATGAATTCACGGTGTTCTTATTTCAATTTCCAGGAGTGTATATCACATATATACTTTAGATAAACTAATATCTCGATTAACCTGAAACTATCTAAATCTCAATTCGGTAGGACAGAAGTTGAATTTTTAAAATACATAATAAATAAGGAATGAAGGAATAAGATCAGGCCCACATAAATTACTTGCGATTAGTAAATGTTGGCAACCATCAAACAAAAATCAGCTGTGAGCATATTAAGGTTGGCAGGATTTTACAGAACGTTTTTGAACAAATCAGTCCTAACTGCACACACATGACAAAGTTGTTGTTGTTGTTGTTGTTGTGGTCTTCAGTCCAGAGGCTGGTTTGATGCAGCTCTCCATGCTACTCTATCCTGAACCCCCTTGCAGGTCCGGGGTAAGAATAGGCCCGAGGTATTCCTGCCTGTCGTAAGAGGCGACTAAAAGAAGTTTCATCCGTTTTGGCCTTCCATGTGATGGTCCCCCTTGGGGTTTGACCTCCATTTTTCAAAATTCTACAGAAGTACGAGCCTTTTGGGGAAGGATGCCTTTCGTGGTGTATCACTGGTCCTCAGTGCACTAAGACCTTGGCACTCAGCATTGTAACGGCGTTGTAACTGCACTCACTATTCCTCAAATTGGGCCTAAACGCCTGATGGGTTGCACAAGTTACGCCCATAGTGCGTCCTCATCTGCACTTATGATCATGATGGACTTTCTATGGCACCCGAAATCCAGCGCGGTAGCCAGCCCGTTGTGGTGGGGTCGTCATGTACCCTCTAGGTTGTAGCCCCCCCCGAAAACACAGGGATCGTACTGCCGATACCTGAGCTGTACCCTCCCCACATCGGCCAAGGAGTAGATGCCCGTCTCCTTGGGGCATCAGAACTCCCGGCAACGGTCATCCTGCCAGGTGGCCCTTGCTGAGGCTGGGTGGCACCCGTGGGGAGAGCCCCTGGTCGGAGTGGGTGGTATCAGGGCGGATGTTTCGCAGATGAAACGTCAACATGTATCAGGTCGATCTGCGGCCGAGTCTTTTAAAAAGAAAGGTACTGTCTCTGGTTCTGGTTCTCCTGCCCTTTCCCCCTTGGCCACTCCCTGGGAGGAAGGACAGGCCCGCCGGCTTGGGGCGAAGTACTTCCCCCGCTATTTAGTTTGTTCTCGGACCGATGGGGGGACGTTTGCCACCTCCAAGCCCATGTTCTTTGTCCAGCACATCGAGGACATCTTCGGGGAAATCAAGGCTCTCAGTAAAATGCGGTCAGGGTCCGTTCTTATAAAGACCACCTCCGCCACACAGTCGGCAGTGCTCCAGGCGTGCAACCGACTAGGGGACATCCCAGTGTCCATTGTCCCGCATCTGGCACTGAATAGGGGGTTATTTTTCATCGGGACCTCATGCTGCAATCTGATGAGGACCTCAGGGCCAACCTGGAGCGTTGAGGCGTGCATTTCGTCCGGCGAGTCCAGCGTGGCTCCAAAGACCGTCACATCGACGCCGGGGCCTTTATCCTCGCCTTCAAGGGGGACGTTCTCCCGGAGAAGGTAAAGGTGATGTGCTAACGGTACGATGTGCGACGTGCGACCTTATGTCCCGCCTCCTATGCACTGCTTTCGGTGTTTGTGCTTTGGGCACATGTCGTCACGGTGTGAGGCTGAGGCCCTTTGTGGGGATTGTGGACATCCTCTTCGTGAGGCACATACATGCACCCCACCACTTCGGTGCGTCAGTTGCCCTGGCCTCCACTCGCCTAGATCTTTAGACTGCCCCGTGTATCAGAAGAAGACTATTCACGAATTAAAAACTTTGGACCGTCTCTCTTATTCTGAGGCCAGGAAGAAGTATGACCACCTCCATCCCGTGACGTTGACAACTTCGTTTGCCTCAGTCGTGTCCACTCATTCCACAGTATCCTCACCCCTATCCTGTCCCCCCTCCACCTCCTCACCCCATCTGGGGTCTATGCCTCCGCCTCCCAAATCCCTCCCTTCCAAATCCTCCCCCCTCGTGGCCCCTGCCCCCTCTGCCCCAGGGGCCACCCTTCCTCCTCCTCCCCCTCCGCCGCCTGAGAAGCGATCCTCTTCTCAGGCGTCCATCGGGGAAACGTTCCGGACAACGGCTTCCGAGGTCCGGCATTCCAAAACGGACCCCGCACGTGAGAACCTTCTTCGGGTCCAGCACACCATCCCTGTGCCTCATCGGCCTTTTAAGAAGGCCTCCAAGAAGAAGTCTTTATCCCCCTCTCCACCCCGGCGCGTTTCGTCTGACGCTCCATCCGTGAGTCACTGCTCCCGGTCGTCCTCAGTTTCGCCGGGACGCTTTGCTGCCAGGCGCTCAGCTGGCCTGTCGTCGGCGAATGATGCTGTCCCTCCTACGCAACCCAGAAATGCGGCCACAGCTGGCGACGACTCGATGGAACAGGATCCGCCTCCCGCCGGTTGTAGCGATGTTCCCTCGACACCTGTCCCTCCGAGGCCGTCGAGGTGACCAGCTCTTCACCCATTTCGTTCCCCCTTTTTTCTGACTAGCGATGGCTTTGTAACATTGTAACATAAGAGGTATTCAATCTAATCGGGAGGAATTACAACTGCTCCTCCGCCTGCATTGTCCGCTCGTCCTTGGTCTCCAGGAAACCAAGTTGCGCCCAACTGACCGTATTGCTTTTACCCACTATACCTCGGAGCGGTCTGACCTCACCCCTGTGGACGGTATTTCAGCTCATGGTGAGGTCATGTTGCTCGTTCGGGACGATGTCTATTACCATCCCATCCCATTGACCACCCCACTCCAAGCAATAGCTGTCCGTATTACTCTTTCTGCCTTTACTTTTTCTGTTTGTACTGTCTACACTACATCGTCATCCGCAGTTAGTCGGGCTGACATGATGCACCTGATTGTCCAACTTCTTCCGCCGTTTTTATTGTTTGGCGACTTCAATGCCATCATCCCCTTTGGAGCTCTCCTGCATCCTGTCAGAGAGGCTCCCTCTTGGCGGATGTCTTCAATCATCTCAATCTTGTCTGCCTCAATACTGGCGCCCCGACTTTCCTCTCGGACTCTACTCATACCTACTCCCACTTGGACCTCTCGATCTGTTCTACCACTCTTGCCCGTCGGTTCGAGTGGTATGTCCTTTCTGACACCTATTCGAGCGACCATTTCCCCTGTGTCGTTCGCCTCCTGCACCACACCCCATCCCCACGTCCTTCGAGCTGGAACATACCGAAAGCTGACTGGGGACTTTACTCCTCCCTGGCGACCTTTCCGGACCACAATTTTCTCAGTTGTGACAGTCAGGTCGAATACCTCACGGCTGTTATCATCAATGCTGCCGAACGTTCCATTCCTCGTACTACCTCTTCTTCACGTCGCGTTTCCGTCCCCTGGAATGAGGCTTGTAGAGACGCTATCCGTGCTCGACGACGTGCTTTACGCACTTTTCGCCGCCATCCTACGTTGGCGAATTGTATTGGATACAAACAACTCCGAGCGCAATGCCGTAGAGTCATCAAAAACAGCAAAAAAGCTTGTTGGGCCTCTTTCACCAGTTCCTTTAACAGTTTTATTCCCTCTTCTGTCGTCTGGGGTGGCCTGCGCCGGCTGTCGGGCATTAAGGCCCACTCCTCGGTACCTGGCCTGACTTCAGGTAATGAGGTACTTGTTGATCCTGTGGATGTCTCCAACGCCTTCCCAGGAAAGAGGCAGAAGATTCTCGGCGACCTTCCTTCCACTCGCTGAATCTGGAACATTATAATGCCCCCTTTACTATGCGGGAACTCAAACGTGCACTTGCACTGTCCCGGTCCTCTGCTCCGGGGCCAGATGCCATTCACGTTCAGATGCTGACACACCTTTCTCCGGCAGGCAAAAGCTTTCTTCTTCGTACCTACAATCACGTCTGGACCGAAGGTCAAGTCCCCATGCGTTGGCGTGACGCCGTCGTTGTTCCTATACCCAAACCTGGGAACGATAGACACCTTCCTTCTAGTTACCTCCCCATTTCTCTTACAAGCTGTGTCTGTAAGGTGATGGAGCGCATGGTTAACGCTCGGTTAGTTTGGATTCTTGAATCTCGATGGCTACTTACCAATGTTCAATGCGGCTTTCGTCGCCGCCGCTCCACTGTTGATCACCTTGTGACCTCGTCGACATTTTATCATGACCAACTTTTTGCGAAAGCGGCCAACGGTAGCCGTGTTCTTCGATTTGGAGAAGGCTTATGATACCTGTTGGAGAGGAGGTATCCTCCGCACTATGCACAGGTGAGGTCTACGCGGTCGCCTGCCCCTTTTTATTGATTCCTTTTTAACAGATCGAAATTTTAGGGTACGTGTGGGTTCCGTATTGTCCGACGTCTTCCTCCAGGAGAACGGAGTGCCTCAGGGCTCCGTCTTGAGCGTAGCCCTTTTTGCCATAGCGATCAATCCAATTATGGACTGCATTCCACCTAATGTCTCAGGCTCTCTTTTTGTCGATGACTTCGCGATCTACTGCAGTGCCCAGAGAACATGCCTCCTGGAGCGCTCCCTTCAGCATTGTCTTGACAGCCTATACTCATGGATTGTGGCTAAAGGCTTCCGGTTCTCTGAAGAGAAGACGGTTTGCATCAACTTTTGGCGATATAAAGCGTTCCTTCCGCCATCCTTACATCTCGGTCCCGTTGTTCTCCCATTCGTGGAAACAACTAAGTTTCTAGGGCTCACACTGGACAGGAAACTTTGTCGGTCTCCGCACGTCTCTTATTTGGCTGCCTGTTGTACACATTCCCTTAATGTCCTCAGAGTTCTTAGTGGTTCATCTTGGGGAGCGGATCGCACTGTCCTGCTTTGCTTGTATCGGTCCATAGTCCGATCAAAGCTGGATTATGGGAGCCTCGTCTACTCGTCTGCTTGGCCATACCTCTTACGCTGTCTCAACTCCATCCACCATCGGGGTTTACGTCTTGCGACCGGAGCATTCTACACTAGTCCCATCGAGAGTCTTTATGCTGAAGCTGCCGAATTACTATTCACCTACCGGCGGGGTGTACTGCTTTGTCGGTATGCCTGCTGGCTGTTGTCAATGCTCGACCACCCCTCTTATCAGTCTTCCTTCGCCGATTCTCTCGACCGTCAGTATGGGTTGTACGTGTCTGCCCTGCTGCCCCCTGGAGTCCGCTTTCATCGCCTGCTTCGACAATTGGATTTTGCCCTCCCTACCGCCTTCAGAGAGGGTGAGAGCCCGACACCACCTTGGCTCCAGGCTCTGGTTCACATTCATCTCGACCTCAGCTCACTCCCAAAGGAGGGTACTCCGGCTGCAGTGTATTGCTCACGGTTTGTCAAACTTATGGCGCGACTTGCCAGTCACACCTTTATTTACACTGATGGCTCCAAAACTGACGATGGTGTCGGCTGTGCCTTTGTCGTCGGGGCCGTCACCTTTAAATACCGGCTCCTCGACCAGTGTTCCAGCTTTACGGCTGAGCTTTTTGCTCTCCATCAGGCCGTTCAGTATGCCCGCTGCCACCGCCATTCATCGTATGTACTATGCTCTGATTCACTCAGTGCTCTTCAGAGCCTTGGAGCTCCATATCCGGTCCATCCCTTGGTGCAACAGATCCAGCAGTCCCTCCATTCTTTTGCTGATGATGGCTCTCCTGTCAGCTTTCTGTGGGTTCCCGGCCATGTAGGTGTGCCTCGGAATGAGGCTGCTGATGCTGCAGCCAAGGCTGCAGTCCTCTTGCCTCGGCCAGCCTCCCATTGTGTCCCGTCATCTGACATTAGTGGGGTTGTTTGTAAGAGGCTTGTGTCATTGTGGTGGAATATTTGGTCATCACTTCAAGAAAACAAGCTCCGGGCCGTAAAACCATTCCCAACTGCTTGGACAACCTCCTCCCGACCATCTCGGCGAGAAGAGGTCCTTCTGACCAGGTTGCGGATTGGGGATTGAGGTTTAGCCATCGCTACCTGCTCTCTGGTGACCCAGCCCCGCAGTGCCCTTGTGGTCATCCATTGACAGTGCGCCATGTTTTATTGTCGTGTCCCCATTTTAGTCAATCTTGCGTTGTCCTGTCTCTGCCATCTACTTTACAGGATATTTTAGCTGATAACGCTCGAGCACCTGCTCGTGTTCTTCGTTTTATTACTTTGACTGGCTTGTCCAAAGACATCTAACTCTTTCACTTATTTTATCTGCATCTTTGTAAGAACTTTCTGGTATCCCCCCCCCCCCCCCCCACTTGAGTTTTACTAGATTCTATGTGTACTTACAATTGTGACTGGGCGCTAATGACCTCAGTAGTTGAGCGCTCTTAACCCCCCCCCCCCCCCCCAAAAAAAAAAAGAAAAAAAAAATAAATAAAAATAAAATATAAATAAATCAAATAAAAAGAAATCTATCCTGTACAAGCTTCTTCATCTCCCAGTACCTACTGCAACCTACATCCTTCTGAATCTGTTTAGTGTATTCATCCCTTGGTCTCCCTCTACGATTTTTACCCTCCACCCTGACTTCCAATACTAAATTGGTGATCCCTTGATGCCTCAGCATATGCCCTACCAACCAATCGCTTCTTCAAGTCAGCTTGTGCCACAAACCCCTCTTCTCCCCAATTCCATTCAGTACCTCATCATTAGTTATGTGATCTACCTATACAACCTTCAGTACTCTTCTGTAGCACCACATTTCGAAAGCTTCTGTTCTCTTCTTGTCCAAAATATTTATCATCCTCATTTCAGTTGCATACATTGCTACACTCCATACAAAACTTTCAGAAATGACTTCCTGACACTTAAATCTATACTCGATGTTAACAAATTTCTCTTTTTCAGAAACACTTTCTTTGCCATTACCAGTCTACATTTTATACCCTCTCTGCTTCAACCATCATCAGTTATTTTGCTCCCCAAATAACAAAACTCCTTTACTACTTCAGTCATCTCATTTCGTAATTTAATTCCCACAGCATCACCCGATTTGATTCGACTACATTCCATTATCCTCTTTTTGCTTTTGTTGACGTTCATCTTATATCCTCCTTTCAAGACATTGTCCAATCCATTCCACTGCTCTTCCAAGTCCTTTGTTGTCTCTGACAGAATTACAATTTCATCGGCGAACCTCAAAGTTTTTGTTTCTTCTCCATGGATTGTAATTCCTACTCTGAATTTTTCTTTTGTTTCCTTTACTGCTTGCTAAGTATACAGATTGAATAACATTGGGGAGAGGCTAAAACCCTGTCTCAATCCCTTCCCAAGCACTGCTTCCCTTTCATGTCCCTTGACTCTTATAACCCCCATCTGGTTTCTGTAGAAATTGTAAATAGCCCTTCGCTCACTGTATTTGACCCCTGCCACCTTTAGAATTTGAAAGAGAGTGTTCCAGTCAACATTGTCACAAGATTTCTCTAATTCTACAAATGCTAGAAATGTAGGTTTGCCTTTCCTTCATCTATTTTCGAAGATAAGTGATAGGGTCAGAATTGCCTCACATGGTGCAACATTTCTGTGGAATCCTAACTGATCTTCCCTGAGGTCGATTTCTACCACTTTTTCCATTTGTCTGTAAAGAATTTGTGTTAGTATTTCACAGCTGTGGCTTATTAAACCGATATTTCGGTAATTTTCACATCTGTCAACACCTGCTTTATTTGGAATTGGAATTATTACATTCTTATTGAAGTCTAAGGGTATTTCGTCTGTCTCATATATCTTGCCCTCTCCCCATGAAACGTGGACCTAGCCGTTGGTGGGGAGGCTTGCGTGCCTCAACGATACAGATAGCCGTACCGTAGGTGCAACCACAACGAAGAGGTATCTGTTGAGAGGCCAGACAAACGTGTGGTTCCTGAAGAGAGGCAGCACCCTATTCAGTAGTTGCAGGGGCAACAGTCTGGATGATTGACTGATCTGGCCTTGTAACAATAACCAAAACGGCCTTGCTGTGCTGGTACTGCGAATGGCTGAAAGCAAGGGGAAACTACAGACGTAATTTTTTTCGAGGGCCTGCAACTCCACTGTATGGTTAAATGATGGTGGCGTCCTCTTGCGTAAAATATTCCAGAATTTAAGGAGATGGCACCTGGATAATCTGACTAAACCAGATGTTGTACAGAGATTTAGGGAAAGCATAAGGGAACAATTGAAAGGAATGGGGGAAAGAAATACAGTAGAAGAAGAATGGGAAACTTTGAGGAATGAAATAGCGAAGGAAGCAGAGGATCAAACAGGTAAAAAGACTATGGCTAGTAGAAATCCTTGGGTAACAGAAGAGATATTGGATTTAACTGATAAAAGAAGAAGATATAAAAATGCAGTGAGTGAAGCAGGCAAAAAGGAATACAAATGTCTCGAAAATGAGATCGATAGGAAGTGTAAAATTGCTACGCAGGGATGGCTAGAGGACAAATGTAAGGATGTAGAGGCTTATCTCACTAGGGGTAAGATAGATACTGCCTACAGGAATATTAAAGAGACATTTGGAGGAAAGAGAACCACTTGTATGAATATGAAGAGCTCAGATGGAAACCCAGTTCTAAGCAAAGCAGGGAAAGCAGAAAGGTGGAAGGAGTATATAGAGGGTCTATACAAGGGCGATGTACTTGAGGACAATATTATGGATTATGGGAATCGAAGAGGATGTAGATGAAGATTAAATGGGAGACATGATACTGCATGAACAGTTTGACTGAGCCCTAAAGACTAAGTTGAAACAAGGCCCATGGAGCAGACAACATTCCATTAGAACTACTAACACCCTTGGGAGAACTAGGCCTAACAAAACTCTACCATCTAGTGAGCAAGATGTATGTGGTTGTTGTTGTGGTCTTCAGTCCTGAGACTGGTTTGATGCAGCGCTCCATGCTAATCTATCCTGTGCAAGCTCCTTCATCTCCCATACCTACTGCAACCTACATCCTTCTGAATCTGCTTAGTGTATTCATCTCCTGGTCTCCCTCTACGATTTTTACCCTCCACGCTGCCCTCCAATGCTCAATTTGTGATCCCTTGATGCCTCAGGACATGTCCTACCAGCCGATCATTTCTTCTAGTCAAGTTGTGCCACAAACTTCTCTTCTCCCCAATCCTATTCAATACTTCCTCATTAGTTAGGTGATCTACCCACCTAATCTTCAACATTCTTCTGTAGCTTCACATTTCGAAAGATTCTATTCTCTTCTTGTCCAAACGATTTATTGTCCATGTTTCACTTCCATACATGGCTACACTCCATACAAATACTTTCAGAAACAACTGCCTGACGCTTAAATCTATACTCGATGTTAACAAATTTCTCTTCTTCAGAAACACTTTCTTTGCCATTGCCAGTCTACATTTTATATCCTCTCTACTTCAACCATCATCAGTTATTTTGCTCCCCAAATAGCAAAACTCCTTTACTACTTTAAGTGTCTCATTTCCTAATCTAATTCCCTCAGCATCACCCGACTTAATTAGACTACATTCCATTATCGATGTTTTGCTTTTGTTGATGTTCATCTTATATCCTCCCTTCAAGACACTGTCCATTCCATTCAACAGCTCTTCCAAGTTCTTTGCTGTCTCTGACAGAATTACAATGTCATCGGCGAATCTCAAAGTTTTTATTTCTTCTCCCTAGATTTTAATACCTACTCCGAATTTTTCTTTTGTTTCCTTTACTGCTTGCTCAATATACACATTGAATAACATTCATCTGTAAATAATTCGTGTTAGTATTTTGCAGCCATGACTTATTAAACTGATAGTTTGGTAATTTTCAAATCTTTCAAAACCTGCTTTCTTTGGGATTAGAATTATTATATTCTTCGTGAAGTCTAACGGTATTTCGCCTGTCTCGTACATCTTGCTCACCAGATGGAAGAGTTTTGTCAGGACTGGCTCTCCCAAGGCCGGCAGTAGTTCTAATGGAATGTTGTCTACTCCCTGGGCCTTACCGAGCGAGGTGGCGCAGTGGTTAGCACACTTTACTCGCATTTGAGAGGATGACGGTTCAATCCCGTCTCCAGCCATCCTGATTTAGGTTTTCCGTGATTTTCCTAAATCGTTTCAGGCAAATGCCAGGATGGTTCCTTTGAAAGGGCATGGCCGATTTCCTTCCCAATCCTTCCCTAACCCGAGCTTGCGCTCCGTCTCTAATGACCTCGTTGTCCACGAGACGTTAAACACTAACCACCACCACCACCACACTGGGCCTTGTTTCGACTCATGTCTTTCAGTGCTCTGTCAAACTCTTCACGCAGCATCGTATCTCCCATTTCATCTTCATCTACATCCTCTTCCATTTCCATAATATTGTCCTCAAGTACATCGCCCTTGTATAGACCCTCTATATACTCCTTCCACCTTTCTGCTTTTCTCTCTTTGCTTAGAACCGGGTTTCCATCTTAGCTCTTGACATTCATCCTTGTGGCTCTCTTTTATCCAAAGGTCTCTTTAATTTTCCTGTAGGCTGCATCTATCTTACCCCTTAGTGAGATAAGCCTCTACATCCTTACATTTGTCCTCTAGCCATCCCTGCTTAGCCATTTTGCACTTCCTGTCGATATCATTTTTGAGACGTTTGTATTCCTTTTTGCCTGCTTCATTTACTGCATTTTTATATTTTCTCCTTTCATCAATTAAATTCAATATTTCTTCTGTTACCTAAGGATTTATCCTAGCCCTCGTCTTTTTACCTACTTGATCCTCTGCTGCCTTCATTACTTCATCCCTCAGAGCTACCCATTCGTATCCTACTGTATTTCTTTCCCCCATTCCTGTCAATTGTTCTGTTATGCTCTCCCTGAAACTCTGTACAACTTCTGGTTTAGTCAGTTTATCCAGTTCCCATCTCCTTAAATTCCCAACTTTTTGCAATTTCTTCAGTTTTAATCTACAGTTCATAACCAATAGATTGTGGTCAGAGTCCGCATCTGCCCCTGGAAATGTCCTACAATTTAAAACCTGGTTCCTAAATCTCTGTCTTACCATTATATAATCTATCTGATACCTTTTAGTATCTCCAGGATTCTTCCATGTAAACAACCTTCTTTTATGATTCTTGAACCAAGTGTTAGCTATGATTAAGTTATGCTCTGTGCAAAATTCCACCAGACGGCTTCCTCTTTCATTTCTTAGCCCCAATCCATATTCATCTACTACATTTCCCTCTCTTCCTTTTCCTACTGTCCTATTCCAGTCACCCATGACTATTAAATTTTCGTCTCCATTCACTACCTGAATAATTTCTTTTATCTCATCATACATTTTTTCAATTTCTTCGTCATCTGCAGAGCTAGTTGGCATATAAACTTGTACTCCTGTAGTAGGCATGGGCTTCATGTCTATCTTGGCCACTATAATACATTCACTATGCTGTTTGTAGTAGCTTAACCGCACTCCTATTTTTTTATTCATTATTAAACCTACTCCTGCATTACCCCTATTTGATTTTGTATTTATAACCCTGTATTCACCTGACCAGGAGTCTTGTTCCTCCTGCCACCGAACGTCACTAATTCCCACTAGATCTAACTTTAACTTATCCATTTCCCTTAATAAATTTTCTATCTGTCTGCCTGATTAAGGGATCTGAAATTCCATGCTCTGATCTGTAGAATGACAGTTTTCTTTCTCTTGATAACAACGCCCTTCTGAGTAGTCCCCACCCAGAGAACCGAATGGGGGACTATTTTACCTAAGGAATATTTTACCCAAGAGGAGCGCCATCATCATTTAACCATACAGTAAAGCTACATGCCCTTGGGAAAAGTTACAGCTGTAGTTTCCCCTTGCTTTCAGCCATTTGCAGTACCAGCACAGCAAGGCCATTTTTGGTTAGTGTTACAATACCAGATAAGGCAATCATCCAGACTGTTGCCCCTGCAACTACTGAAAAGGCTGCTGCCCTTCTTCAGGAACCACATGTTTGTCTGGCCTCTCAACAGATACCTCTCCATTGTGGTTGCTCCTATGGTATGGCTATCTGAATCGCTGAGGCACACAAGCCTCCCCACCAACAGCAAGGTCCGTGGTTCATGGGGGGATGACAAAGTTATCAAGACAATATTCAGTGTGATGATGCACATAACAATGCACAGCCAAGTTCTTGGCTATCAGGGACAGCTTAGTGTCAACAGCATTACTTATGCATACTGATTTCAGCCAACCATTTCATCTGGCAGCAGATGGCTCAGATTACTGCATTTGGGCCCAGCTCTACCAAGAACCATGATGGAAAGAGAGACACTAGTATTAGTATTTGCTTTTAAAAATTTAAATACATATAAGGAGGACACAAAGTGAGAGAATTAGGAACATCATGTAGAACATATTGTGCCGGTAAACACAGCAAGTGGATGGAGCTGGTGACTGATTTTGAAAGAATACTGGACAAACTCCCCCTTTCATTTACCAGGATAGCTAGCACCCATACAGATTTTAGGCAAGAAAATCAAAGATGAATTTTAATTGAAGTTTACTGATTGCCCGAAGAGAATGTGTGGATTACTCCAGTATCGCAATCAAATATCAAAGAGAACTTAAAGGAAATAACAAGAGAAAAAAGATGGCAAAGGAGTGCCACAACAGTGTATAAACTAGAAGATTTAGTATAGCACAATAAAAGTCCATAGAGTGAAGGATTAACTTCCAAGTTTCAACATTTCAGCAAAAGACCATATGTAATAGCAAATATACCTCACTCAAAAGCAGCCATCCTAAATGACTCGATTACAAGTAAAGAAAAAGTTATGTTTAACATGCAAGACTATACCGATTAGATTCCTTTCAGATTACGCTGATACTATAGCTCCCTACTTAGCACTCATATACAACCGCTCGCTCACCTATAGATCTGTACCTACAGATTGGAAAATTGCGCAGGTCGCACCAGTGTTCAAGAAGGGTAGTAGGAGTAATCCATTTAACTACAGACCTATATCATTGACGTCGGTTTGCAGTAGGGTTTTGGAGCATATACTGTATTCAAACATTATGAATCACCTCGAAGGGAACGATCTATTGACACGTAATCAGCATGGCTTCAGAAAACATCGCTCTTGTGCAACGCAGCTAGCTCTATATTTGCACGAAGTAATGGCCGCTATCGACAGGGGATCTCAAGTTGATTCCGTATTTCTAGATTTCCGGAAAGCTTTTGACACCGTTCCTCACAAGAGACTTCTAATCAAGCTGCGGAGCTATGGGGTATCGTCTCAGTTGTGCGACTGGATTCGTGATTTCCTGTCAGGAAGGTCGCAGTTCGTAGTAATAGACGGCAAATCATCGAGTAAAACTGAAGTGATATCAGGTGTTCCCCAGGGAAGCGTCCTGGGACCTCTACTGTTCCTGATCTATATAAATGACCTGGGTGACAATCTGAGCAGTTCTCTTAGACTGTTCGCAGATGATGCTGTAATTTACCGTCTAGTAAGGTCATCCGAAGACCAGTATCAGCTGCAAAGCGATTTAGAAAAGATTGCTGTATGGTGTGTCAGGTGGCAGTTGACGCTAAATAACGAAAAGTGTGAGATGATCCACATGAGTTCCAAAAGAAATCCGTTGGAATTCGATTACTCGATAAATAGTACAATTCTCAAGGCTGTCAATTCAACTAAGTACCTGGGTGTTAAAATTACTAACAACTTCAGTTGGAAGGACCACATAGATAATATTGTCGGGAAGGCGAGCCAAAGGTTGCGTTTCATTGGCAGGACACTTAGAAGATGCAACAAGTCCACTAAAGAGACAGCTTACACTACACTCGTTCGTCCTCTGTTAGAATATTGCTGCGCGGTGTGGGATCCTTACCAGGTGGGATTGACGGAGGACATCGAGAGGGTGCAAAGAAGGGCAGCTCGTTTTGTATTATCGCGTTATACGGGAGAGAGTGTGGCAGATATGATACACGAGTTGGGATGGAAGTCATTACAGCATAGACGTTTTTCGTCGCGGCGAGACCTTTTTACGAAATTTCAGTCACCAACTTTCTCTTCCGAATGCGAAAATATTTTGTTGAGTCCAACCTACATAGGTAGGAATGATCATCAAAATAAAATAAGAGAAATCAGAGCTCGAACAGAAAGGTTTAGGTGTTCGTTTTTCCCGCTCGCTGTTCGGGAGTGGAATAGTAGAGAGATAGTATGATTGTGGTTCGATGAACCCTCTGCCAAGCACTTAAATGTGAATTGCAGAGTAGTCATGTAGATGTAGATGTAGAATCAGAGAGCAATAAATTCTTCACTATATTATGTTCAGATTTAAAGCAAAGTGGGATTCAGTGAAAGTCCACAATCATTTTTGAGGTCAAAGAGTACAATGTCAATGTCAAGGGAATATGATCTGAGTGAGATGGCAACTATGAAAGTCATGGTTCATATTAAGCTGTGACATACCGGGTGAAGGAGAATTAAGTATTAATGTTGAAATTCCTACCTTTTTTTACCTCTTGCATGAACAGGGTATATTACTTAAGGTTGCTTTGTTGACTCAGTCAGTTTAGATTAAAGATACTTGGTACTGGTATTGAATTGTGCACAGGAATGAACCTGTTCTCGTCATTGACTGTAATAATTTCTTGTCAATTGGAAGTTAAACCAATTTGTAATTGGAATAATAAACCCTTGTTCGTGACCCCACTAGCACATAAATAATAGTAATCATTTCAAAGGAGAAGTCAGGGTCCCTTTGAAACAAGTAAGAAGATCACATCAAGAAGGACAGAACTCTCGCAATGTCCAAACATTGTGACCCATATTTGAGGGAAGATTCTTTGATGTTTGTCAGGTCCTATCACATTTTGCCTTTCCCCAACATTTCACCAACAGCATTATTGTGAGGTTGTCATCTTTGCGCTCCATTGCATCTATCGTACTGTTGATAGCTGCTTCAAATGCCAACTTCACAATGAAGTTCCGTATGAAGGACAAACTTTTGTATTATGTCTTTAAGAAGCCTCACATCTGGACATAATGGATTATCACTCAGATGACTGACCAAGCTTACTGTACCATTAATGACAAATTAGGCAGCTGTCCTAATTAGGTTTTTTCCTTGTTTTCCCTAATCATCGAAACAAATGCCAGGTTGGTTTCTCTGAAGAGACCTCGTTTCCAGAGTCTTGTAGTGTGTGTTTTGTCGCTTATAAACACACATATTTTCTTTAAAGAACTATAACCTTCTTTGATTTTACAGTAATTATATTTTTTGTAATGTATTTCTTGACATGTCTCATACTGTTGTTAAGATGGTCCATGGACAAATAAATAAATATGTGTAACTAATGGAATATCATCTCTACAAATTAATTATTGTATTCAGAAACTGAAGAAATCTCTTACACAACTAACCAACACTTGATTCTTGAAAGTAATGTCTCCAAATGCTTGAAGACTGCACTGACAAAAACAATACATGAAAATGGAAACAAATATGAACATGAAAATTATAGACCCAGAGTTCCTCTACAGTTCATACTGAAACGCTGAAATGAGCTTATGTGCAGAGACTCATGGATTTCTGATGAAATATGGTGTAAAGATAAAAAGGTCTTCCGTAAAAATAAATGTACCATAGATGCAGTCATAGATTGATTGAGAATGTCATAAAAAATTCTAAAAATAAATTACTCTGAAACAAGTATGTAGTAGTACTTATAGGTCCAAACATGGGTTTTTGACTGTGTGGACCATAAAATGTGTACAAGTTTATTATATAGGAGATTTACTACTATCACACCTGCAAAACATGAGCCAATATACAGAAATTACGAAAAATCAAGAGAGAATAAGATCTAAAACAAGAATTTTATACCTCTCTCTTCTACAAGGAACCATAGTTGACCCATTGTCCTTCATTTAATGCACAAATCACATCCCAAAGACTGTCAGTTATGACATCTACATCTACATGGATACTCTGAAAATCACATTTAAGTGCCCGGCAGAGGGTTGATCAAACCACATTCACAATTCTCTATTATTCCTATAGCATGCAGATAGAACGAACACTTATATTTTTCTGTACGAGCTCCGATTTCCCTTATTTTATCGTGCTGATCGTTTTTCCCTATGTATGTGGATGCTAACAAAATAGTTTCGCATTTGGATGAGGAAGTTGGTGATTGGAATTTCGTAAGAAGATTCCGTCGCAACGAAAAATGCCTTTCTTTTAAAGATGTCCAGTCCAAATCCTGTATGATTTTAGTGTCACACTCTCCCATATTTAGCGATAAAACAAAACGTGTTGCCCTTCTTTGAACTCTTTCGACCTACTCCGTCAATCCTATCTGGTAAGGATCCCACACCGTGCAGCAGTATTTCAAAAGAGGACAGACAAGCGTAGTGTAGGCAGACTCGTTATCAGATCTGTTACATTTTCTGAAGCTACGTTTTCCTAGCTCCGGGAATTTGTCACAGCGTGCTGCGGAATGCGCTTGCGTTTTCCGCTGTGCGATTTGGGTCGCAGGATGCTGCGTGAAATCTTTTCCTAGGCACGGCACGGTGCTCGTCAGAACCCAAAGAATGAAACATTTTTGACAACTGCATCTCATAGAGTGATACGAGAGCTACTTCCTGATACGTTTTTTTTTTAACTCAGTGAAAATTTTGTGCTATTGAAATAGATAAATATGTAAGATTTTAAGAAAAGTTGATTTTCGTGCTACTCGATATTTATCTCGCCATGTCTCCTAAACTAAGTGTCGTAGGACAACATAACTTTATAGTTGCCGTCAGTAGTATATGTCGACAACGTCTGCAAAAGTTCTCGCCAATAGAGTCGGCAATAGTGAAAGGAGTGACAGCGAGAAAAAGTTTCGGAAAGGTTTGAAATAATTTTTACACTTTGTTGGAAGTCGGTGGATGGTATAGTTTCTGCTAGACGAGAGCAGTTTTGTGCGGTTCGTTGGCGCCACTCTGTTTCCTGCCCGGGGCAGTGAGCGCGACAGCAGCAGCGGAGGCATGTTCATGCAGCGCAGTGCTCGTCATAGAAAACTGTTGATTTTGAAAGTACATATAAGTTAGGGAAGAGGAAGAGGACTGTAAGTTACTGGAAAGAGTGCTCAGGAAGCGCAATGCAGTGAGACGAATGTTCTTGCACAGTGAAGAAAAAGGAGCACGTAAAATTTTAGTTACAAAATATTTGCTCGACGATGCGGAGTAGTTTATGGCGTTTTTCGATTCACACTCGACCAGTTTCATTATTTTCTTTCGTTAGTTGAAGACAAACAGAAGTAATTCCTGTAACCGAGTGGCAAAATGTATTACATCGGACATAATAAAAGACATTTACATCTACATCATACTCCACAAGCCACCTAATGGTGTGTGCCGGAGGGTACTTTCGCTTCCACTATCTGATCCCTCCAACCCCATTCCACTCGCGACTAGTTTTATTCATTTTTCTTACGATTTCTGGCCAAATTAAGTCTTTTTCATTTGATTTTTCCACTCGGCGTTGGCCATATTCCGCAAAATTTGCGTTTCGGAAACCAGTGCGATAAGTTGCTCATCCTGTGGGGCAGCCGACATTTCTGGTGATTGTTTCTATAACAACTCTGTTAAAAATTGTCTGTCGTTGCCTGTGCGCGCGAAACAACAGTGGAGCTGTCGTCTGGCTGCTGCCCAGTTCGACTTTCCCTGCTCCACCGTCCAAGTAAGTCGCTGCGACGTGCTCCCGAAGCACGCAAACGGTTCTCACAGGCGGAGCCCGCTGCGGCACTGCGTTGTGCGCACCCTAGGGAAACGGTCTCGTATGTTTGTATTGTGCGAGTGAGCAGCGGAGTCACGCATGCATTTTACGCAGCACGCTGCGGGAAATTTTTGCACCATTCAGATAGCTTTCCTAAATCGCTTTGCAATTTGTTTTGATCTTCTGATGATTTTATTAGTCGATAAACGGCTACCTAGGGAACTCCAGAAATCACTTCTGTTTTACTCGATGACTTTCCGTCAATTACTACGAACTGTGATCCCTCTGACAGGAAACATAAATCCGGCTACATAACTGAGACGATATTCCATAAACACGCAGTTTCCCACCTGAAATCCCTTGTCAATAACACTCAGCAGTTCATGCGAATAAAGAGCTAGTTCTGTTTCACAAAAACGATGTTTTCTAAACACATATCGACTGTGTGTCAATAGACCGTTTTCTTCGACGTAATTCATAATGTTCGAACACAATATATGTTCCAAAATCCAGCACCATATCGACGTTAATGATATGGGCTTGTAATTAAGTGGATACTGATACTACCTTTCATGAATATTGGTGTGACATGTGTAACTTACCAGTCTTTGGGTATGGATCTTTCCTCGAGCGAACGGTTGAATATGATTGTTAAGTATGGAGCTAATGCATCATCATACTCTGAAACGAACCTGCTGTTATTAAGTGATTCAAGTTGCTTCGCTACTCTGGGAATATTTACTTCTACGTTATTCATGTCTTCAGCTGTTCATGATTTGAATTCTGGAATATTTACTTCGTCTTCTTTTGCGAAGGCTGTGTTTAGTAACTCTACTTTGGCAGCACTGTCTCCGATAGTATCTCCATTGCTATCGTGCAGAAAATGCATTGATTGTTTCTTGCCACTAACATACTTCACATACGACCAGAATCTCTTAGGGTTTCGTGCCAGATTTCGAGACAAAGTTTCGTTGTGGAAACTGTTATAAGCATCTCGCATTGAAATCCGCGCTAAATTTCGAGCTTCTGTAAAGGATCGCCAATCTTGGGGATTTTGCATCTATTTAAATTTGGCATGTTTGTTTCGTTGTTTCTGCAACAGTGCTATGACCCTTGTGTACCAAGGACCATCAGCTCCGTCGTTTGTTAATTTATTTGGTATAAATCTCTCAATTGCTACCGATACCATTTCTTTGAATTCAAGCCACAACTGGTGTGTTCTTATATTATTAATTAGGAATGAGTGGAGATTGTCTCTCAGGAAGACATCGAGTGAATGTTTATCTGATTTTTTTAACAGGTATATTTTTTCTTTATTTTTGGAGGACTTGGGGGTTACAATATTCAGTCTTGCTACGACAACCCTGTGTTCACTAATCCCTGTATCCGTTTTGATGCTCGTTATTAACTCAGGAATATTTACTGCTAAGAGGTCAAGTGTGTTTTCACAACCTTGTACTATTCGCTTGGGCTCATGAACGAGCTGCCCGAAATAACTTTCAGAGAATGTGTTTAGCACAATTTCGGATGATGTATTAAGCACACCTTTGGAATTAAACATGTATTTTCGCCAACATGTCGAGGGCGAATTAAAGTCACCACCAACTATAACTGTATGAGTCGGGTACGTGTTAGAAATCAAACTCAAGTTGTCTTTAAACCTTTCGGAAAATGTAGCATCTGAATCGGGAAGTCGATAAAATGATCCAGTTATTATTTTATTCAGGTTGCCAACAATGACCTCTGTCCATACTAACTCACAGGAACTATTTACTTCAATTTCGCGACAAGATAAAGTGCTTCTAACAGCAACAAACACGCCAGTGCCAACAGTGTTTAGCCTATCCTTTTGGAACACCGTCAGGTTCTACGCGAAAATTTAGACTGAGCTTATCTCCGGCTTTAGCCAGCTTTCAGTGCCTATAACGATTTGAGCATCAGTGCTTTCTATTAGCGCTCGGAGCTCTGGTACTTTCCCAACACAGCTACGACAATTTACAACTGTTATGGTTCCTGTATCTACGAGCTTCCGGTATTCGGCCTGCACCTTTTGTGACTGAAGCCCTTCTTGTGTTTTCTCCAGACCCTCTAACCTAAAAAACCACCCAGTCCACGCCACACAGACCCTGCTACCCGTGTAGCCGCCTCCTGCATATAGTGAACACCTGACCCATTCAGCAGAACCCGAAACCAAACCACACTTTGGCGCAAGTCAAGGAATCTGCAGCCTGCACAGTCACAGAACCATCTGAGCCTCTGATTCGGACCCTCCACTCGACTCTGTACCAGAGGTCCACAATCGATCCTGTCGACTATGATACAAATGCTCAGCTCTCCTTTCATCTTGCAAGGAAGATGGTTCAAATGGCTCTAAGCACTATGGGACTTAACATCTGAGGTAATCAGTCCCCTAGACTTCGAACTACTTAAACCTAACTAATCTGTAATGTTTGAATACTCCATTAGTAGTGTAACACTTGACACAGTCACGTCAATTAAATATTTGGGCGTAACATTGCAGAACGAGATGAAGTGGGACAAGCATGTAATGGCAGTTGTAGGGAAGGCAGATAGTCGTCTTTGGTTCGTTGGTAGAATTTTGGGAAGATGTGGTTCATCTGTGAAGGATACCGCTTATAAAACACTAATAGGACGTATTAATGAGTACTGCTCGAGCATTTGGGATCCCTATCAGTTCGGATTGAGGGAGGACATAGGAGCAATTCAGAGGCGGGCTGCTAGATTTTTTTACTGGTAGGTTTGATCATCATGCTAGTGTTACGGAAATGCTTCAGGAACTCGGGTGGGAGTCTGTGGAGGAAAGGAGGCGTTCTTTTCGTGAATCGCTACTGAGGAAATTTAGAGAACCAGCATTTGAGGCTGACTGCAGTAGAATTTTACTGCTGACAACTTACATTTCACAGAAAGACCACAAAGATAAGATAAGAGAGATTAGGGCTCGTACAGAGGCATATAGGCAGTCATTTTTCCCTCGTTCTGTTTGGGAGTGGAACAGGGAGAGAAGATACTAGTTGTGGTACGAGGTACCCTCCACCACGCACCCAATGGTGGATTCCAGAGTATGTATGTAGATGTAGATGTAAGGACATCACACACACCCATGCCTGAGGCAGGATTCGAACCTGTGACTGTAGCAGCATCGCGGTTCCAGACGGAAACGCCTAGAACTGCTCGTCCACACCGGCCGGCTGCAAACATGACTGGCAGCCTTTACCACTTCTGTTAGGCACTCGAAACCAAAGACAATCTCTCTTCTGATCCAAAGTGACACACATCATTGGCGCCGACATTAGCAACCACCTGCAATTGTCTGCAACCTGTGCATGGCATCTGGGAGGACGCACTCCACATTTGGAATGACTCCACTTGGAATGCATACAGAATGCATATTGGTTTTTTTTCCCATCTTAGTAGAGTTGCGTGTCTCCAGGAGAGATACAGCTGCAGCTTCCTCTTGCTTTCAGCCATTCGCAGTAACAGCACATAAGGCCATTTTGGTTGATGTTACAAGGCCAGATCAGTCAATCATCCAGACTGTTGCCCCTGCAGCTACTGGAAAGGTTGCTGTCCCTCTTCAGGAATCAAGTGATTGTCTGATCTCTCAACAGATACCCCTGCATTGTGGTCGAACCTATGGTATGGCTATCTGTCTCGCTGAGGCATGTAAGCCACCTCACCAACTGCAAGGTCCATGGTTCATTGGAGTTAATTCTTAACATCTCCAGTATGAAACCTGATGGCATGTCTATCAATGTAAATAAAACACTAAAACTAAATTATGAAATTATATATGTAAGTGAACTTTTTATACAGTATAATTTTGAAGATGCAGCAGTATTGCTGCCAAGACTGAAAATTATAACTGTGTATATTTGTTGGAATGAAGATTTATTTTAGAAAGTCTTCAGAAATTGTCAGTTTTGCTCCCGAAGTATAAAAATAGCAGAATTCTAATATCTGATCTCAATGATATCGCTGCTATTAGGTTTAGAAGTAGGATACATTAAGGTCACAAAATTTGTGCTGTGCAAATGAAAAGACCATCAAACTGAATGAAAGTGTGGATAAAATTATCTGTAATTTTCACATGATCAGATGTCTGTTTAATGCAATCAAACTAGGTACTTATGAACATCAAGGACTGTGACTTAGAATCCATCTGAAACGTAAAACAGATACTTCTCAGGAAAGAAAATCAGACCTGTATGTGGACAGAAGCTAAACAAACTAAAATCTAGATTAATATTAATAGACTGTAATGAACTACTTACACATGATATGCACACTAATGCGGCAAGCAAAAAATTTTTAGAAGTGGCAATTAAAGTCTTTGATGGCATATACAATAGGTAATATTAGTAACATTACAACTAGAAATCCTTTTGTAACCCAGTATATTTAAAACACTGGTACACACTACAATTGAATCGGCAGCTGGAAGAAGAGAATAAACACCGAAAGTAATAAAACGAGATTTTGTCAAATTCGAGTCGTGTAAAGGTACACACAACTATAGAATACAAGAAAGGAACGAAAACCAACCCATCAAGCCTTGAAAACCAGGTCTGAATATTCCATAAGTTGGAAGAAGAAAACAAAATCTGGATTTATTTATGTCTTCCAACTACTGCCACGCATGGCCAAGAGATGGCACCAGGGCACGGAACAAGTTCGTTCTTCTCCATCTGCTGGATATCTTTTTAACTAGTTAGTTTGCAAACAGTTAGTTAATGTGATTTGCCTAGAGCATTTACTAGTCGCTAATTTGTTCGTACCACAACATACTTATATAGTGTCATCGATTTCCGAGAGCGATTCTGAAGTGGCTTCATCGTTCAGAAACAAGCGGAAAAAAGGAGTTCGCAATGTTCGCTGCTATAAACGAGAAGTTCAGAAGAGGCAGTGTCTTCTTGATCAACAATATGTGAGTACCCCCACAGGTAACACTACTCCTGCAGAATCAAACACCAACATTTCGTGTTCTTGCAAGTTGAAATGTACAGACAACTTCTCTCCTGAAGAGAAGAAATATTTTCTACATAATTTATATGATGTACGAAACAAAAATGAACAAGATACATTCCTAATGGGTTAATAATACGAAAACCCTAAGAAACGAGACAACGTTTTCGATTTCTTTGTTCTGAACAATGCCAACAAAATAATTCAAGTTTTATATGTCATCAAAAATAAAGCGCTTTTCCGTTTGACTACTTTAATTGCTTCTGGAAAATCTGCAATTGATATGCGCGGTAAACATATGAACCGCAGTAATATGTTACCTCCACAAATACGGGCTGCTATTGATGATCATATACATGAGTTCCAATTACACCATTCTCATTACTGCACTAAGGAAATTAAATATCTAAGTGCTGAGCTGGAAATAAAAACTTTGCATCGCCTGTTTAGTGAGTAATATCCGAATTACGCATTTAGCGTCAGATACAATTTTTATCGAAAATATTATGATGAGAATCATGTATATAGATTGATTGACGTCTGTAGCACATATGAGGAACTGGAAACGAAGATCAAATCACCAGTTCTCAACGACACTGCAAAACGTGTCGTAGTCGCTGAAAAGATGGTCTAGTTAAGTTGAGCCAAGAAATTTTACTCTAAACAAAAAGAAGTGTTGCAACTGTGCAATGAAAAAGAAGTAGGGTGCCTCGTCTTTGACTACATGTAAAGTCTTCGACTACCGAAAATTACGGTGCAAGAGATGTTCTATCTAAGAAAGCTTTGGTTGTACGTTTTATGTATCCACGATGTGAAAACAGGACCAGCAAATTTCTACACATGCCAGAAGGTGTGGTTAAACGAGGCCCTGATGAGATTTGTAGCCTACTTTGGTTGAAGATTCAGGACATGACTCCAACGGTTAAGGAACTTAACATTTTTAGCGGTGCTTACAAAGGACGAAACCGAAATAATACTATTGTCAGGTTCTACTTGTCTTGGTATCACTTCGCCGTTTTGCTACAATTCACAAATATTTTCCTATTTGTGGGCATTTGTTCCTGCAGTGTGTTAGGATCTTTGGTATCGCCAAGCGTAAGATTAGGAAAATCGACAGAATATACACTTGGGACGAGTACTGTGAGTTGATACAAGAGAATCTGGATATTATGTGATAAAGGTGACTTCAGAAAAATTCGTGAACTATAAGGTTTGGTGGTCAAAGTTCTTCAAGAAATCAACGAAAAGTACTGACAAACATTCAGATTTTTGTATTTCTAAATACCAACACCTTCAATATTCAACTGATTTGAAGGATTCTGTAATAGCCTCCGAATTCGTTGATGGCATCGTTCAGTCAAGATTTGTCGTTCAGAAACCAAAATTATTGGATGAAATAACGCTTCGTACAGATACTGCATACACAGGAAAAATACCCATAAATGAGAAAAAATGCAAGATGTAGAGAAGATAATCACTTACATACCTACAGGAAAGAAAGACTTCTATGAGGACTTAATGGCCTGGCCTACCACCTCAGATCTAGCTGGTCACGATGATGAGTGATTTTTGTGTCCAAGTTTTTTTTTCTCTAAAACTTTCTGTGCATTCTTGGTGACAAACAATTGATGCCCTTTTAAACTTTTCAACTATATACATTTTTGAAATAGCCTAAGTGTTCTGTTTTTACAATTTTGATTAAAATTTGAAAAGCATTATTGACTTATTTCTTTATTTTTAGTAACATTTTCAATAAGTTGGAAGAAGGAAACAAATCCATCAACTTTTTTTTTAATTTTACGAGTCAAAGTACAATACTTTGAAATTGTCTGAACACTGCAAACAGATGGAAATGTGGTTCTGTATGCGCAATAAAAAATAAATTCTGATTCAATGAATGAAAAATGCATAAGTTATACAGGTTTTTTTAATTTCCCAACAAACAGGTTTAGGGAGTTATTTCCTTCTTCCAACTGCCAATTCAATTTAAGAATCATGATGCTGCTGTATTTTAATGGATCACAACAATGTAAAACAGGTAGGAATAAATATGAGATCATAAAAAGGAACTTTCAGTGTGTAATTTTGGCAGAAAAATGTAAAGACAAAGATGGACACATTCGTAAGTCTTAAAAAAATATAAAGCAACAATGGAAACAATCAAAACTGAAATAATTGCCAAAGAAACATTGCAGTATTCAGGTTCCTCCTGATGCACTAAAAATAGTTTGTGAATTCTGCATCAGAAACCAACATCAAGAATTATGTGAGCAAAACAGAAGCACTACTGCCACAATTACCTAATAAAGCAACTGAATGTTTTGAATGCTATATTGTAACTTCCTGACAAGTCTGTGATGCAGTAGCTAAACTTAGTAGTTACTGAACAGAAGATCACCACAGCTTTCCAATTTTTTTGTTAAGCACATAAGAAAAGAGATAATAGCGGCCTTAGAGAAATAATAAACAAAACATTAACTGAGGGAGCGTACCCGTAATGCCTGAAAATATCATTCATGGAGCTGGTCCACAAGAAAGGTAGCATAGCATCTCCTGACACCTACCAACCCATTTCACTAGTCACAATTTTTCTAAAATAACAGAGCACTGCACACATCAACAGGTGGCACATACACTCCTGGAAATGGAAAAAAGAACACATTGACACCGGTGTGTCAGACCCACCATACTTGCTCCAGACACTGCGAGAGGGCTGTACAAGCAATGATCACACGCATGGCACAGCGGACACACCAGGAACCGCGGTGTTGGCCGTCGAATGGCGCTAGCTGCGCAGCATTTGTGCACCGCCGCCGTCAGTGTCAGCCAGGCTGCCGTGGCATACAGAGCTCCATCGCAGTCTTTAACACTGGTAGCATGCCCGACAGCGTGGACGTGAACCGTATGTGCAGTTGACGGACTTTGAGCGAGGGCGTATAGTGGGCATGCGGGAGGCCGGGTGGACGTACCGCCGAATTGCTCAACATGTGGGGCGTGAGGTCTCCACAGTACATCGATGTTGTCGCTAGTGGTCGGCGGAAGGTGCACGTGCCCGTCGACCTGGGACCGGACCTAAGCGACGCACGGATGCACGCCAAGACCGTAGGATCCTACGCAGTGCCGTAGGGGACCGCACCGCCACTTCCCAGCAAATTATCGACACTGTTGCTCCTGGGGTATCGGCGAGGACAATTCGCAACCGTCTTCATGAAGCTGGGCTACGGTCCCGCACACCGTTAGGCCGTCTTCCGCTCACGCTCCAACATGGTGCAGCCCGCCTCCAGTGGTGTCGCGACAGGCGTGAATGGAGGGACGAATGGAGACGTGTCGTCTTCAGCGATGAGAGTCGCTTCTGCCTTGGTGCCAATGATGGTCGTATGAGTGTTTGGCGCCGTGCAGGTGAGCGCCACAATCAGGACTGCATATGACCGAGGTACACAGGGCCAACACCTGGCATCATGGTTTGGGGAGCGATCTCCTACACTGGCCGTACACCTCTGGTGATCGTTGAGGGGACACTGAATAGTGCACGGTACATCCAAACCGTCATCGAGCCCATCGTTCTACCATTCCTAGACTGGCAAGGGAACTTGCTGTTCCAACAGGACAATGCACGTCCGCATGTATCCCGTGCCACCCAACGTGCTCTAGAAGCTGTAAGTCAACTACCCTGGCCAGCAAGATCTCCGGATCTGTCCCCCATTGAGCATGTTTGGGACCAGATGAAGCGTCGTCTCACGCAGTCTGCACGTCCAGCACGAACGCTGGTCCAACTGAGGCGCCAGGTGGAAATGGCATGTCAAGCCGTTCCACAGGACTACATCTAGCATTTCTACAATCGTCTCCATGGGAGAACAGCAGCCTGCATTGCTGCGAAAGGTGGATATACACTGTACTAGTGCCGACATTGTGCATGCTCTGTTGCCTGTGTCTATGTGCCTGTGGTTCTGTCAGTGTGATCATGTGATGTATCTGACCCCAGGAATGTGTCAATAAAGTTTCCCCTTCATGGGACAATGAATTCACGGTGTTCTTATTTCAATTTCCAGGAGTGTATTTTGAATATAATAACCCAATCTGACTTGATCAGTATGGCTTCAGGTCTGCCCTCTGTACTGTGAAAGCATTTGACAGCGTCATAACAAAAGTCTATGACTGCTTTGAGAATAATTCAATAGCCTGTGCAACACTACTGGATTTAAGGAAAACCTATGATGCATTGTCCCACCCTATCCTAATAAGAAAGTTCCAGTTCCTCTTCCTCCTACTGCAATCAACCTAAGCAATAGGAAACTGGTAAGTGTGATAGTACCTGAAACGTTTGTGGGACAAATGTTGCATCAGACAGTGAGGGTCATAACATAATGTTAGTCTTTTGTTGCTATGTGGGGTCGTGTCAGAGATATGAAAGTAA